>NC_034175.2:51245003-51303712 GCF_002021735.2 Oncorhynchus kisutch | reverse complement strand
CTCTGGATACACTAGATGCTATGATTGATTTTAGTTGCAGAGATTCTCTCTCACTCATGTTTCTCTCTCCTCAATCTAGAGATTTGTTATCTGACCCATAGGTGTGTGTTTGTCTGATTGATCTCTCTCTTAACCCCTCCTCTGTCAGGTGTTGTCTTTGAGAACATCTTGCACTCAACTCCAAGAGAGACCAGCTACTGGGAAGCTGTATGTCCCAGATCTAGATAGCCCGGTCCCACTCTGTTTGTGCTGTCTTGCCAACTTCTTGTGACAAAGACCATAAGAGTTGGCAAGACAGCACAAACAGATCTGAGACCAGCCTATGGTGCAGCACAGCACTCTGCATCATGGTGTGCCTCAACCTGGATCAGAACACGCAATACACAGTGCTCATGACCCAGGGGGTGAACTGGAATTCAACAGTACTCTGTGGCAGTGGTTCCCACACTGTGGGTTGGTGCCCACTTGGGGATCGTGGCAGGTGGGCCGCGGGATGACATTGCCCAAATGTTTTTAGTGTAAACTTAAATGACTAAAACCAAGTAAAAAGTATGTAGAAATTATCATTTTTAACATGGCTAGTCAGTTAAGAACAAATTCTTATTTTCAATGACGGCCTAGTGGGTTAACTGCCTGTTCAGGGGCAGAACGACAGATTTGTACCTTGTCAGCTCAGGGGTTTGAACTTACAACCTTCCGGTTACTAGTCTAACACTCTAACCACTAGGCTACCCTGCCACCCCATAATGGACCTCTATTTTTCAATAGTCTTTGAGAATTTGCAATCAACAAAATAAAAGGGCCCCATTTGATTTTTGAGCATTAGAACACAGCCATGTAAAAATGTGTAGAATTGGATGAAATTAGCTTAAAAACTGCAATATTTTCTCTCAAGTTCTATGGCAAAATGCGTATAATTGCAGGATATTGGCTTTAAAACTGCAACATTTTCTTTCAGCTCCATGACAGGATGTGTGGAATTGCAGGAGTTTAGCTTTGGACCTGCAAATATTTTGTACTTATTATTGGCTTTTTGTACGTATTTTCACTGCTCAAACGTTATGGTGGGTCGCGAATCAGACACCTCAGTTGGTGGGTCATGAAGCAAAACAGTTTTGGAGACCACCGCTCTATGGGAATAGAGAGGGCCTCAGTCAAACACACAATTATTTAGCTTTTAGGGTAATTGGATTGCAGTTCATTGCATCAGTGCAAAAGGCAAGAATAGTATTTATACTGTAGTAAGCGTGGATGCAGGAGCCTCCATATTATATTGTCAGAGAGAGAGAGAGAGAGATAGGGCAATGATGCAGACAGTTTCAATTGTTCAGGAAAACAAAACACAACAATTTGCCTGTTTAACACACACACACACACACACACACACACACACACACACACACACACACACACACACACACACACACACACACACACACACACACACACACACACACCACACACACACACACACACACACACACACACACACACACACACACACACACACACACACACACACACACACACACACACACACACATATCTTTGTTGTTGACAGCAGGTCTGTTGGGAGCAGAGAAGCCTGTTGGAAACAATAGTTTTCATTGTCTCACAAGCAATTTGGTGATTTTCTTTTTGGCTTTGTTCTCTCTCTGTCTTTCTATTCTCCCGTTGTTGTTCCTGTCTGTCATAGGTTTTGAGACCAAATGGCTGGCTGGGAGAAAATAGGCCTCCCTGTCTGTCCAAGTGACATTTTTATACCCCATCATCTGTTTTCCATTCCAACTGCCACTCTTCATATCTGTGTTGTTTCTTTTATGATATCGGTAGTTTTTCCCCCCTTATTTTTTTATGAAAAAAAACCCCTGCTTCGCTTCCCTCCATCCTTGGCAAGCATGCAAGTCTCCTGTGTCTCTGTCTCCTTGGGACTCCCTTAGCTACAGTATGTGTCTTAACTGAAAACCTTGGATTATGAAAAATGGGCTGCACTTTCAAATGGCTCATTTAGCATAAATGCTATCATATTGGCTGTAACTTATCTTCTACATATTACCGGGCTGTAGTGTTGATGAGGATGGATGGGTTTAGGGGCCGGAGCGACGAGCTGCATGACAGCTGGATCCTAATTGGAGTATCCATCATGAGTGACTTTGAGGTGTATACACACACACACACGCAAACACACACCATCAGAAGTGACTTTGAGGTGTTCCCTAGCATGTGTCTGGTACCCTCCAGCCTCTATCTTTTGGAGACATACCTTTAAATAAATCCCAACATGTATACCATTTTAACCAGAAGACTGAGGATGGGGGGATAAGGGAGACAGAGGAGAAGGAAACAGATGGCCTTGTATTGATGTGTGTGAGGGGTATACTTGGAAGGAGATTAGCAGCTGGCAATATATAAAGAAATTCCAGGCCCCATGTTCATAAAGTGTCTCAGAGCACCTCATCTAGGATCATATCCCCCTTGTCCTATTCATTATGATCTAAAAGGCTAAACTGATCCCAGATCAACACGCTTTATGAATATGAGCCCAGATGTTAGACATTTTACTTTTGATGTCATCTTTTGACTTCCTCTTAAGAAAGCTAGACTACCATATATCACAGCCTCAGTTTGTCGGGACTCAACACATTGTTAAAAGCGTTTGTGGTACAAATTCTCTTTTTCCTGTCCACCCCAAAAAGAGCTACAGTACATACATATTTTCAACACTTCCATTTCTAACTGTAAAGGGTTGAGAAGAAAAAGCAAGCAGACAGCCAGACCAGAGTTCAGTCTCCTAACTGTAATGTGGGGAGACAAGGTCTAACGGAATCAGCATGTCCTCAGAGTTAAGGCAATTATGATAACCAGGCAGGCGGAAACGCCACGGCCAGGAGAACACTGGACTCTTTGATCTAGCAGGCTTCCTACTTAAATCACACACACACCTACAGCGAGATGCATGCCTTTCTTAGCTAATGCAAACAGGCTCACAGAAAGTCACCCCAGAAGTCTGGCTATACCTCTGTGGATTCCTGGGAGCAGTCTCTTGCACGCACTCACACACAGATGCACTCACACACACACACACACATACATACCTTCTCATCCTCCCCTCCCTTCCCCTCATCAAAAATGAACATCTTTTTTGTTTTGTTTCATGTGGCTACCGGACAGCATGGTTTCCTTTGATTGATGTGTTCAGACAATGTGACTCAGCACCCTGAACAATGTGTAGGATGGGGTACAGCCAGGGACTAAGCTTAATTTCTACCTCTGGATGAAAACGTTGCAACCAGGGTTTGGCTGACTGGTGAAGGTCTGAGAGCAGCAAGTCAGTAGGCAACTGGGAGTTCATGGTGGCTCAGCAGGGGTTTGGGTGACTGAACGGTTGGGAGCTGCAAATGCACAGTCAGTAGGCAACTGAGCCACCATGGTGGATCAGGTACTTAGTTTCCTTTGTCCCTCTGGATGATGTGGCAGTCAGAGTTTTGGGTAGGGAATGTCTGGGGGGGATGTAAAGGTACAGTTAGTAGGCGACTGAGGGTCCATGATGGATCCGCAGGGAATTGGGTGACTGACTGGGAAAGAGACAGTCAGAGGTGTACTCAGTGGAAAACTGGGCATCCATGGTGGATCAGTAGGGGTTTGGGTGACTGAATAGCTGGGGGATGCAGAGGCTCAGTGGGCTACAGTTTCGTCCCTCTGGATAAAAACGTGTCCGGGTTTAGGTAGAAAACGGCTGGGGGAGAGTCAGAGGTACATTCATTCAAAGGTGCAATCAGCAGGCAACTGGGTGTCCAATGTGTGTGTCACCAGTTTCATTAACCTATAGTTCCCTGTCCCTGTGGCATAGCGGAGTGGCACTGAGACCTCTGCTGTGACCAGCTGCTGTCACAACAGCTGTTCCAGTCCAGACCATCACCGGCCTGGCGCTGATGTCAAGGATTCTAAGTCAGATGGGCTCCAAGTCTCTGTCACACACAAGGGGGATGTTTCTCTACTGCTGCTCTCTTAGAGGAGGGGAGAGAGAGAGGGGGAGAGAGAGAGAGAGAGAGAGAGAGAGAGAGAGAGAGAGAGAGAGAGAGAGAGAGAGAGAGAGAGAGAGAGAGAGAGAGAGAGAGAGAGAGAGAGAGAGAGAGAGAGAGAGATTAATATTGAGGTAGAGTGCTTAAAGATGGAGGTAGCATCTCTCTCTCTCTCATTCGGAAAGTATTCAGACCCCTTGACTTTTTCCACATTTTGTTATGTTTACAGCCTTATTCTAAAATTGATTCAATTGTTTTTTCCCTCATCAATCTACAGTCAATACCCCATAATGACGAAGTGAAAACAGGTTTTTAGAAATTTGGGCAAATGTATTACAAATAAAAAACTGAAATATCACATTTACATAAGTATTCAGACACTTTGCTATGAAACTTGAAATTGAGCTCAGCTGCATCCTGTTTCCATTGATCATCCTTGAGGTGTTTCTACAACTTGATTGGAGTCCACCTGTGGTAAATTCAATTGATTGGACATGATTTTGGAAGTCACACACCTGTCTAAAAAAGATCCCGCAGTTGACAGTGCATGTCAGAGCCAAAACCAAGCCATGAGGTCAAAGAAATTGTCCCTAGAGCTCAGACACAAGATTGTGTCGAGGCACAGATCTGGGGAAGGGTACCAAGACATTTATGCAGCATTGAAGGTCCCCAAGAAGACAGTGGCCTCCATAATTCTTAAATGGAAGAAGTTTGGAATCACTAAGACTTTTCCTAGAGTTGCCCGCCCGGCCAAACTGAGCAATCAGGGGAGAAGGGCCTTAGTCAGGGAGGTGACCGAAAACCACTCTGACACTCTGACAAAGCTCCAGAGTTCCTCTGTGGAGATGGGAGAACCTTCCAGAAGGACAACCATGTCTGCATCACCACCAATCTGGCCTTCATGGTAGAGTGGCCAGACGGAAGCCACTCCGCAGTAAAGGCACATGACAGCCCACATGGAGTTTGCCAAAAGTCAACTAAAGGACTCTCGGACCATGAGAAACAAGATTGCCTGGTCTGATGAAACCAAGATTGTACTCTTTGACCTGAATGCCAAGCGTCGCGTCTGGAGGAAACCAGGCACCACTCATCACCTGGCCAATACCATCCCTACAGAGAGATCCTTGTTGAAAACTTGCTCCAGAGCGCTCAGGACCTCAGACTGGGGCGAAGGTTCACCTTCCAACAGGTCAACAACCCTAAGCACACAGCCAAGACAACGCAGGAGCGGCTTCGGGACAAGTCTCTGAATGTCCTAGAGTGGCCCAGCCAGAGCCCAGACTTCAACCTGATTGAACAACATGACAGAGCTTGAGAGGATCTGCAGAGAAGAATGGGAGAAACTCCCCAAATACAGGTGTGCAAAGCTTGTAGTGTCATACCCAAGAAGACTCAAGGCTGTAATCACTACCAAACGTGCTTCAACAAAGTACTGAGTAAAGGGTCTGAATACTTATGTAAATGTGATATTTCAGTTGTTTTAATATAGGTCTAAAAAAGGTCTAAAATGTCTAAAAAGCTGTTTTTGCTTGGTCATTATGGGCTATTTTGTGTAGATTAATGGGGGGAAAAACTATTTAATCCATTTTAGAATAAGGCTGTAAAGTAACAAAATGTGGAAAAAGTAAAGGGGTCTGAATACTTATATATATATACATATCTGTGCTGCCGATGAGAGCGCCGGGACCCTGTCTGTTATGTTCCCTTCTGTGAGGTGACTGCAGCCAGTACACTCACAATTGGACACTGGGATTGAAACACATTGCCTTCCAGTAGGGGTGGCTTACATTGAGTGGGTGTGAGGGGAGACACAGGTGAGGACAGGGCTGACCAAGTACATACCCGGTTACAGTGAAAGACATCCCCGGTATTATATTTTTTTGTCATTGTCTTGCCACCTACTGCACGTTGGCAGAGAACTACCACATTATAAAGTAATTGGATTTCCCTGCAACCTACAACAAATCAGCCAACTGTTCTAATCATTGAACAGATCGATTCAAATCCCTGAGCAGATAAGCAGATAGTCTGCCAAACACCTCCCCCAAATAAAAGTCCCATCCTCCTTCATATCTCATGGGAGACAGTATCTATGTTGGCTTTACATAGTACATCCCTCTAGCTTGCTCTTTGCCAAAACCTCCCTTAAGGGTAAGAGGTATGTTGATCTTCCTGGTGAAATAAAGATTTAAAAAATTAAACACCAAGATGTACCACATCCCCATGCCCCCCCCCCCCCCCCTCCTCCTACGCTCAGCATATAGGGTATATAGGCTGTGAAAGAGAGAAGAGAGAGCTAGCATGACTAGATAGATCCTCTCAGCAGCTTACGGCCCTCTTCACAGCAGGAGAGGAGAGGATAGAGGAGAGGATAATACAGGCTAAAGAAAGGCAACTGCCAGGAGAGATCTGCTAACAATGAACCTGTTTGTTGCTTTTAAGTTAAACACAGTGCAGCTCTGTCTCTGTTCACGTGGGGCCCCTACTGGGAGAGCCAGAGTCCCCAGAGACTTACAGGGGCTTACCTGAGATGTAAGGTGAGAAAATACTCCTTGAAGAACCATCAAATCTCTCCCTGAACCTCATTTGGGGCCTCAATGAGACTTCCTGGTAAATAAAGGGTTTAATATAAAATAAGTCTGAATAGGCCCCCTTGGAGGTAAAGACCCAGAGTTAATATGGAACCCAAAACTGCCTGTTAAGTTCAAGCCTAGGCATTCGCTAGAGGAGCTAATGCAAGTCTTCTGATCTCAGGCAAGGTTATAGATCACAAGAGTGACCAAAATATCTCTTCTACGCTTGCACACATTTAAACCAAGTAAAACCCACTATACTATAGGATATCTAAACTTTAAAAACCTTTGCGACAGTTTCATCACTATTGAACAGAAACAAATGGAAAGACATAAATACATTTCATCACGTATGCATGACCCATTTGAAAAGATTTGAGTGGTGAACATTAACAGTGGTGACTGTTGCGCTCCAACTGACCTTGTTCCAAATGACCTGTTCCCTATATAGTGCACTACTTTTGACAACAGCCCAGGGCCCATTGGGTCCACCATTGTATATATGCAATAGGGTGCCATGTGGGACACAGCCGCCCTAGAAGAAGCCCTGTGTATAGCTGCACAGGGCCCTTCTCAGACATAATGCTCTCCAGCTGAGAGGAAATAGGTCCTTTCCTCCTCAGAAAAAACACCTGACCTTCTCAGCCCTCTACTGTAGCTTTATATAAATACTGCATGATTATATGGTGGAAAGGCTCTGGAAGTTCTGCCACTCGGTACATACACAGTATGTATGGCCTTTGCAGCACTGTAGCTTTATATAAATACTGTCTGTGCGATGACTAGCAGCAGCATCATCATGCATAATATGTGGTTTAGCGGCTCTGAAATGTCAGTAAGGAGTTCTGTCACTCTGTAATGTACATACTGTATACAGGTCACACGGTACTGCTGAAAAAGCACTTTGATTTAGAAGAAAGGCGCCTGACCTGTTTCATTGTTTTCCACTGAATTCAGATTTGTATGTTTGGTTGATGTTGGTTTATTCAACATAAAACAAGACTGTTGTACACATCTGTCTCTGTTTCAAAAAATGACAGAGAAGTAGAAAGTGTTTTGAGGGCGGAAATAAGAACACATCACTTCAAACAAAACCTTAGCTTTGTTGGAACAAATTGATGGTTCATATAGAGTGCGTTGTGTGTGTGTGTGTGTGTGTGTATATGTGTGTGTTTGCGACCGTGATCGTGCGTGAACTTTTCAGGGACACAGCAGCAAAATGCTTCAAATAAACACAAGGACAGGAAATTTGCTTAAAAGCCTAGTGGAGAATGCCTAGAATATGACCTGACACACTGATTTTCACTTACTTTCTGCCTCCTGATTTCTTGTTTCTCAAAGTTTAATGCACTACCATCGAGAGCCTTTTTTGTTGCCTAAGCACGCGCTTGTACCCCTTTCAGAACTCTCAACTTCAGATGGATACAAGGGGGCAGAAAAAGGCTTGCAGCTCTCTACATAAATTATTCAGGTTTAGCTACTTGTTCTTAGCTACCCAGGTTGGGTTCGGTTTCAACGCATTAACCTCCCACAGGGAGCAGGGGAACAGGAAGCCTATTTGTCATCGCAGTGAGACCTGTGAGAATGGATTAAATATAAATCAAGATGTGTCTATTGTGGAGAATAGCAACTAGTCTCTGTAGAAGAAATCTCAGAGGTCCTGAAAAAAACAGTTTTGCAGCAAAACTAAGATGTAAGTCTTATCAGTTGTGACAGGAGGGAGGAAACTATCAAGTATGGATCTGGAATTGGGCTTTAATCGTCTATACCATGCCCCTCGGGTCCTGGGTGGGTTGTTGTGTTTGCTAACATAGAGAAAGACCTTACTGTTTTTAGGACAAAAGCCTTGTCCCTATAAAACGCCAATAAACGATGACACAAGGATATAATGTTGGGGATAGCTCCCTGTGGTACATTGGACTGTTATCATTTACACTAGTACTCACTGTATAGTGTTGCACTGCTAAATATCGCACCATTACCAGACCTAGAACAGCTGGGATTGAGGCTACCCTGTGGCCCCGTACTGTAGAGGCCTTCATGGATCCAAAAAGTTGGACGTGTTCCCGAAATGGACCTGGGGTTTCCAATCCGGACCTGATATGCATAAATAAAATAAAATAAATATAGAGACCCGTTCCGAACGGACCCGAGGACAACTAGACCCATTCCGTATAGACCTGATTGGATCCAGACCCGGTCCAATCCGATCCGAGTGAGGGAAGCAGCAGAAAAGTCAATTTTTAAACTACTTTATTAACCAGAGCTGATAAAGCGCGAGGGAGAGGAGGTAGAGAGACGTGACGCTCTAGCAGGGGCCTAGCAGACTAAACTCCACTCCATGGTGAAGGACGTTTCTGATGAACTTTTCCAACAGTGTGAATCCGAGACAAGGCTTTGTGGAATCTAGCTCCGACTACATTGAATATCCCAAGGTCAATACTTAAAAATATATACATTATGAAATGCCCACCTTGTAACTACAGTGGTTCCTCCTTTGAAAGTTGCGAGCTTGCACCGCGAGACCCAGCATCACGGCGTCATTTCTCCAGACCACCACAAGGGGGAGATAGAGCACTCATTATGCATTTTGGTCCCACGGTTTTTATATGACCAATAATATTGAGTGGTTCCAATGACAAATTTGACGGGAGTCACCCGTATAGACCTGATTGGATCCAGACCCGGTCCAATCCGATCCGAGTGAGGGAAGCAGCAGAAAAGTCAATTTTTAAACTACTTTATTAACCAGAGCTGATGAAGCGCGAGGGAGAGGAGGTAGAGAGACGTGACGCTCTAGCAGGGGCCTAGCGGACTAAACTCCACTCCATGGTGGCTTTCTTCAACAAAGTTGGCTGACAAAACATTACGGGGGAACGTCATAACGAGTCAAACTAAAAATGTACAATTTTGCATCTTTTTTTGTCAAAGTTCATTTACGAAAATCACGATTTAGCAAGTTAACTGACTAGCTAACATTAGCCAGCTAGCTAGCTGGTGTTATGACATGAGTACAGTATGACATTGTAATTTGTGTTGTTTAATGTTTTAGGGACTCCTGAGAAAACCAGTAAACCAGGCTGTCGTCTTGGGAAACAATGGATGTAAAGAATCTAGCTAGCTGAAGCATTTACTGCAAATTGAATGTACAATTGTGTAAGATTGCCTTGCCATGCAATGCAGTTGAAGTAACATAGCTAACGTTAGCTAACTATTTACTTGCTTATTGTGTAATGGAGGATAAAAATAACTGTATGCCTATGGATGTGTAGCTAGCTACAGTATGTAGCCGATCTGTGTATGGACCCTAAAACGTTAGGTTCTGAACAAATATTCATACCAATCTATGAGCCTCAGCTATCATAGTTGTTGTATCAACTTCAAGTCTGAATGGCATTAATGAAGTCTATGGATGATTGAGTAGAATATAATAACTTTATTGTGCCAAGGATGCAAGTCCTATATACATGTACTGTAGTTATTACCACACATGAGATCCCCCGCGTTATACGCTGTACATTGAATATATTCACTGATCATGTACTCTCCTTGGCAAATAAAGGTGTGGTTCAGGTATGAATCGCTGAGACATTCTTTTTCAGTCATATCCAATACCAGGTGTATCAAACTACATTCTTTGAATGATAATGTGTCTGCATGTATGTATTACAACTATACACTTAAACAGTGTTTACCACTCCTGTTCCTGGGATATCAATGATTACACATTGAAACTATGCAATAGCCTAGAAACATGATTTAAGTAAAGGGTGATTTGTAATTCATATATACAGAATGAAAATAAACTATGCATATCTAACTCCCTTCATCTGCATTAATCAGGAAACAGGGTAGTATTTCAATTAGATACTTAATTTCAGCCAGTGGAGAATGTGAAACGCTTTATTGAAAGAAGTTCATTATCCAGGTGTTATAAATACATAATACATGCATTATAATTATGATAATTGTAATATTATATTATAAACACAAGTTCAATCTGTACTTCAATGCACGTATGGTGTGCATTATAAAACGAAGAAGAAAGACGAGGTGGTGAGAGAGGTGTAGAAGACAGAAAGGGAAAGAGGTAAGAACAGCGGCAGACAGCATATGATTAATGAATTACAGTGCTACCCTAATATTCTCTCAGTTCATCACAATTTCAGTGTCTCTAGCGGTGTCTCCTAACCAGCCTTGGGCCCACAGTTGGCCCAAAGGTTATCTTAAGAGCGGGTGAGGTGGCGATGACGGGACTGGCTTCCTCTCTCACATCAAAACATACCTGCAGATGAGAGACAGATGGGTAGAGAGAGAGCATTATTATGCCTTGTTTTATTTATTCAAACACGGTCAATCATCATAATCATCAGGAGGTAAAATTCAAAACTGACCTTGGATCATTAACTGTGGGACTACTACATCTCTATCTGTATTTCAATGTAAAGCATCTCTTTAATGATACTTCCTGTCGACCTGACCTCTCATCTATGATCATGCTGTGCCCTCTTTGACAGCCAGTTCAGATGCGGGAGGGGTTCCCCGACACAGCTGATATAACCTAGAGGATTTAGGGAGAAGGATGAAGTGAAGGAGAGAGTGTTATTGTGTGTGTGTGGTCTCAACTGGTGTCCACACTAAGTGGCCAAAGAATACTTTATGCTGAAAAACAGACACATGAGGACAAACAATAGAAGATAATGTCATTAAATCAAATCAAATCAAATGTATTTATATAGCCCTTCGTACATCAGCTGATATCTCAAAGTGCTGTACAGAAACCCAGCCTAAAACCCCAAACAGCAAGCAATGCAGGTGTAGAAGCACGGTGGCTAGGAAAAACTCCCTAGAAAGGCCAATACCTAGGAAGAAACCTAGAGAGGAACCAGGCTATGTGGGGTGGCCAGTCCTCTTCTGGCTGTGCCGGGTGGAGATTATAACAGAACATGGCCAAGATGTTCAAATGTTCATAAATGACCAGCATGGTCGAATAATAATAAGGCAGAACAGTTGAAACTGGAGCAGCAGCACAGTCAGGTGGAAGTTGAAACTGGAGCAGCAGCATGGCCAGGTGGACTGGGGACAGCAAGGAGTCATCATGTCAGGTAGTCCTGGGGCATGGTCCTAGGGCTCAGGTCCTCCGAGAGAGAGAAAGAGAGAAGGAGAGAATTAGAGAACGCACACTTAGATTCACACAGGACACCGAATAGGACAGGAGAAGTACTCCAGATATAACAAACTGACCCTAGCCCCCCGACACATAAACTACTGCAGCATAAATACTGGAGGCTGAGACAGGAGGGGTCAGGAGACACTGTGGCCCCATCCGAGGACACCCCCGGACAGGGCCAAACAGGAAGGATATAACCCCACCCACTTTGCCAAAGCACAGCCCCCACACCACTAGAGGGATATCTTCAACCACCAACTTACCATCCTGAGACAAGGCTGAGTATAGCCCACAAAGATCTCCGCCACGGCACAACCCAAGGGGGGGGGGCGCCAACCCAGACAGGATGACCACAACAGTGAATCAACCCACTCAGGTGACGCACCCCCTCCAGGGACGGCATGAGAGAGCCCCAGCAAGCCAGTGACTCAGCCCCTGTAATAGGGTTAGAGGCAGAGAATCCCAGTGGAAAGAGGGGAACCGGCCAGGCAGAGACAGCAAGGGCGGTTCGTTGCTCCAGAGCCTTTCCGTTCACCTTCCCACTCCTGGGCCAGACTACACTCAAATCATATGACCCACTGAAGAGATGAGTCTTCAGTAAAGACTGAAATAGACATAAATATTAGACATAAATATCACTTGAAGCTTGATGATGACTTGATCATTTGAATAAGCTGTATAGTGCTAAGGCAAAAATGTGCACAGGTGTTTGGAGGATTCCGATATGCCACAGCTGGTGAGGTGTCAGGTTCGCCTCTGTACTTAAGGGGCGATTATTCCAACTCTCTGTGAAATGCTGCAGATCTACACGCAGACGAGGTAGGAACACATATCCCACACAGAAGAGGTGGAAAGAATTCGACAGGTCAAGGTATCCTTCTTCCTCCAAACTGTGCATGTGAGACAGGTTCCATGTACAACAAGACAGGCAGAGAGGTAGAGAAAAAGAACACCGAACAGTTTAATTACCTCTGGTTATGGACACTTTTGCCAGCAATAAAGCTTCCACAGCCTGCTCCTCAGGCAGTGAACATCTGGCAATATCTACATTTCCGACTCCTTGATCAGCTCGCACTCTGAAAGTAAAGAAAATAGCTTATTTTTTGTAGATATGAAAACAATAACTGAGATGACCGTTTAATCTAAAGCAGCAGATGTCACTTTCAGGATACGTCAATACAGCACAGAAAGCTTAACACCAGACTGGTATTGTGGTTGTTCATTAGCTGATGGGAAATATGCAATATGTATACAAAATAATGTACTTACCTCTTACCTGTATCTTGAAAAAAAGCATTGGAATTAAAAGTGAAATGTTTAACCTATTAACCTGTTTCATTATTTATGTATTACCAATTGATGAAGAACAACTCCAATTTCATACATCATTGAACATTTGTTGACGAATAAGTAAGAATAAAAAGTTTAAATAACTTAGATTGATGGAGACATTATACATCTTAATACTTTATCAATTTATGATTTGTATCAATGTGGACGGGAGACATGGTGGCAGGAACAGAGTATTTTTCCCGAGCAATGCAACGAAGCTGGATCATTCTGGAAATGATACCTGCACCATCTACACGCTGCAAAGACTCTTCGCCGTTGTACACGATGGTCCATTGCTCTGAGACTTCCTTTCACCATTCTAAAGCCCACATGGGGCATCCTTGCCTTAATGGCGCTGACTTTCTGGTCTAACTCTTCATCTGACATATCAGAATAGCATTCCCTGACAGACATATTGTGTTCTTTCATTCTTCTGTAAAAAAGCAAACCGTTACACTGTCATGAAATATGATTACATGTCAACTATGAAACAAATACGACATGACCTGTTTATGAGTTGCCATGAAATAAAGTTACATTAATTCAACTGAAAATGGCGAGAACAGGCATTCGTTGCTAAATGCTTTTGGTTAGCTTGAGAATAATAATTGCATGATTTATCATTCTACGGTATGTATGTATTAGAGGTCGACCGATTATAGATTTTTCAACGTGGATACCGATAGCAATTATTGGAGGAGCGAGTGACATTTGAAACGCTATTAGCGCGCACCCTGCTAACTAGCTAGCCATTTCACATCGGTTACACCAGCCTAATCTCGGGAGTTGATAGGCTTGAAGTCATAAACAGCTCAATGCTTGAAGCATTGTGAAGAGCTGCTGGCAAAACACACGAAAGTGCTGTTTGAATGAATGCTTACGAGCCTGCTGCTGCCTACCACCGCTCAGTCAGACTGCTCTATCAAATATCAAATCATAGACTTAATTATAACATAATAACACACAGAAATACGAGCCTTATGTCATCAATATGGTAAAATCCGGAAACTATCATTTCGAAAATAAAACGTTTATTCTTTCAGTGAAATACGGAACCGTTCCGTATTTTATCTAACGGGTGGCATCCCTAAGTCTAAATATTGCTGTTACACTGTACAACCTTTGATGTTATGTCATAATTACGTACAATTCTGGCACATTAGTTCGGCAAACAAGCCAGGCGGCCCAAACTGTTGCATATACCCTGACTCTGTTGCACAGAACACAAGAGAAGTGACACAATTTCCCTCGTTAATATTTCCTGCTAACATGAATTTCTTTTAACTAAATATGCAGGATTAAAAATATATACTTCTGTGTATTGATTTTAAGAAAGGCATTGATGTTTATGGTTAGGAACATTCGTGCAACGATTATGCTTTTTTCGCAAATGTGCTTTTTTAAAATCATCCCGTTTGGCGAAGTTGGCTGTCTTTGTTAGGAAGAAATAGTCTTCACAGTTCGCAACGAGCCAGGCGGCCCAAACTGCTGCATATACCCTGACTCTGTTGCACAAAACGCAAGAGAATAAATTTCCCTAGTTAAAAGAAATTCATGTTATCAGGCAATATTAACTAAACATGCAGGTTTAAAAATATATACTTGTGTATTGATTTTAAGAAAGGCGTTGATATTTATGATTAGGTACACATTGGTGCAACGACACTGCTTCTTTCTCGAATGCACTTGTTAAATCACCCGTTTGGCGAAGTAGGCTATGATTCAATGATAAATTAACAGGCACCGCATCGATTATATGCAACGCAGGACAAGCTAGATGAACTAGTAATATCATCAACCATGTGTAGTTAACCAGTGATTATGTTAAGATTGATTGTTTTTTATAAGATACGTTTAATGCTAGCTAGCACCTTACCTTGGCTCCTTGCTGCACTCGCATAACAGGTAGTCAGCCTGCCACACAGTCTCCACGTGGAGTGCAATGTAATCGGCCATGATAGATGTCCAAAAATGCAGATTACCGATTGTTATGAAAACTTGAAATCGGCCCTAATTAATTGGCCATTCCGATTAATCGGTCGACCTCAAGTATGTATCTATGTAATATAGTACAATGTCATGAACCGACACTGAATCGTAGGAGCTAACTACTAGCTATGTAAAAGTTGGACGGAAGAACGCACAGTGCTGCTTACCTGAGATGCCATCATCACACAGTCCTTCTTCATAGGTGTCTGCTATGATTTCCTGAACAGTATTGGTTGTAGCCAAACTGACCCTCAAAAAATGGCCAAAATGGAGGGTTGTTGATAACGAAATTAAATTGGAGTTTTGTTTTCAAATACACTTTTTGTTCTCTAAATATTTTGGGGGAATAAAATGCAAAGATTTGCATTCTATTACCAAATATTTGATTGCAAAACATGTTTTTTTACTTTGAAGCCTCGTTTTTGCTTTCATAACAATTATTTTTTATTTAAAATAAAAAAGTTTTGCTCTCGACAAAAAGACATCCATTTGTTGCAAGTTGGGGAGAGGGGCTAATAGCTGAACAATAGACTATTCAACCTTTACTAAATAATAGTCTAATAGCTGAGTTAGGTGTGAAAACCCCATCCTATCACAGACCAGATTCGCCTTAAAACCTCACTAGGGGGTATGTGCTTCTCCACCTGCATTGCTTGCTGTTTGGGGTTTTAGGCTGGGTTTCTGTACAGCACTTTGAGATATCAGCTGATGTACGAAGGGCTATATAAATAAATTTGATTTGATTTGATTTGATTTGGGTAGCGTCCCACCTGGCCATCATCCAGTGAAATTGCAGAGCGCCAAATTCAAAAACAGAAATACTCATTATAAGAATTCGTGAAACATACAAGTGTTATACATGGGTTTAAAGATAAATGTCTTGTTAATCCAACCACGGCATCAGATTTAAAAAAGGCTTTACGGCGAAAGCATACCATCTGATTATCTGAGGACAGCGCCCAGCAGACAAATCATTACAAACAGTAACAAGCCAAGTAGAGGAGTTACACAAGTCAGAAATAGTGATAAAATTAATCACTTACCTTTGATGATCTTCATATGTTTTCACTCACAAGACTCCCATTTACTCAATAAATGTTCGTTTTCGATAAATGTTCGATAAAGTCCATGTTTATATCCAAAAACCTCCTTTTGTTAGAGCGTTTTGTTCAATAATCGAACTGTCTCAAACAACATCCAGTGAAATTGCAGAGCGTGAAACTCAACAAAACAGAAATTCTCATAATAAACATACATAAAAGATACAAATGTTACACTTCAGCTTAAAGATACACTTCTTGTTAATCTAACCGCTGTGTCAGATTTCAAAAAGGCTTTATGGCGAAAGTAAACCATGTGATTATCTGAGAACAGCGCCCAGCAGACAAATCATTACAAACAGTTAGCAGCCAAGAAGAGGAGTAACAAAAGTCAGAAATAGCGATAAAATCTATCACTTACCTTTGATGATCTTCATGTGTTTGGACTCCAAAGACGCCATGTTACACAAAAAAATGTTTATTTTGTTCGATAATGTCCCTCTTTATGTCCAAGCAATCCATTGGAACAAAGCACGGTCACAACAGACAGATTAAAAATCTAAAAAGTACCATAAAAGTTTATAGAAACATGTCATATGTTGTTTAAAATCAATCCTCAGGTTGTTTTTGTCATAAATAATAAATAATATCTCAACCGGACAAAAGCTTCGTCAATAGAAAAGGAGAAACATGATCACACGCTGCACTCATGTCTGGAAATTTCCACTGTCCTCTCATTGAAAGTGCTGTGTCTCCCTCATTTTTCAGAGTAAAGGCCTGAAACTATGCCTAATGACTGACCACATGTAGAGGAAGCCATTGAGATTGTGAACTGGGTCCTAAAGTCTTTCAAAATAATAGTACTTCCTGGATGGATTTTCCTCAGGTTTTCGCCTGCCATATCAGTTCTGTTATACTCACAGACATTATTTTAACAGTTTTGGAAACTTTAGAGTGTTTTCTATCCAAATCTACCAATTATATGCATAATTGGGCCTGAGTAGCAGGCTGTTTACTTTGGGAACGCTTTTCATCCAAAATGCCGAATGCTGCCCCCTACCCTAGTGAAGTTAACGACCAAGGGGGAGTTAGAGCACGGATTATGCTTTTGGGTCCCAATGCACCATTGTCTAACTGACAATGAATGGGCAATATAAATCAAATAATAAACTGATAATTGTGAACGACTTCAAATGAAACAAGCAGGGAGCAGGTTTTCGAACCCTCAACCTTCTTGCCCGAAGTCCAGCGCGCTATCGACAGTGCACCAAAAGCACGCTCAAGCAGCAGAGTTGATAAAGCGCGTCCCCTCGGTCGCTTGCTACTCAATGTAATAAAGTAATGCTTTTTCAAATAAGTTACCGTTCACGTTATGTTGGCTGACAATTTGTTAGCTAATCTGTCCTTACGAACCACATAGCATGTCATTACAGCATGTCACACCCTGACCATAGAGAGCATTTTATTCTCTATGTTGGTTAGGTCGGGGTGTGACTAGGGTGGGACATCTAGGTGATTTATGTTTCTATGTTGGCCAGATATGGTTCCCAATCAGGTTTGTCGTTGTCTCTGATTGGGGATCATATTTAGGCAGCCATTTCCCCTTTGTAGGATCTTGACTATGTATAGTTGCCTGTTAGCACTATTGTTAGCTTCACGTTTTATTTTGAGATGTATTGTTTTATTTTGCTGTGAGTTTCACCTAGTAATAAAAAGATGTGGAACCCAGATCAGGCTGCGCTTTGGTCCACTCATTATAACGATCGTGACACAGCAGTATGTACCGGTATGTTAGCTATCTACCTAACGTTAGTAGTTATACATCAAACTTGACAGTATATTAACTAACTACCCAACATTTATTGACTTCATTATTCCCGTCATTCTTAGCTTAGCTAAATGGTATCTGCTGCTGCTCATTCTTTTCACAAGATTGGTGTGTGTAGCTTGTTGTTGTTGTCCAATAATAAGTCATCAAAGCTTGACAGGTGTGCGTTCAATGGACATTCGGGTACTTTCGTAAATTCCTTCTGGCTATCTACTCCGATTTTAGAGCACTCTCGTCTGAGTGTACCAGAGCGCAGTATAATGCATTTACGAGCGCTCCACACCCATTGAATATGGCCGGTGTCAGTAAACGTCAGCAAAAAAGCGCAATTAAACCGTTTCCCGCAGCACAGTTACAGTCACCAATGCTCTGATTAACACGAAAATTGCCTAACCAGCTCTGCTCGGGCGAGTAAAATGTTGTCTCGTTTGTTTCTGGAAGTAGCTAGCCAATGTTAGCTTGGGTGCTTGACTGCCTCGGCCCAAACATCCAGTGTCCGCTCCGAGAGCGAAATGGTCTGAATTTACCCAGAGGGTTTTGTGTTTTTCAAACACCATAATATTAATCAAGTACCAGTCAAACGTTTGCACTATATGTCTATATTTTTACTATTTTCTACATTGTAGAATAATAGTGAAGACATCACAACTATGAAATAACACATGGAATCAGTTAAGAACTCATTCTTATTTACAAGGACAGCCTACTCCTTCCTCCCCATTGGGGGATTGAATCCCGGTCTTCCGGTGTCTGCAATTTGGACAACTATCAAATGCTTCTCAAAGATGCCTTCTGGTGGTCAAACTAGCAATAACTTGCAGTAACAGAAAAAATGGCTGAGAATGAAATGAGGTGCCACTGAATGATGAGGTGTGCCGCAGTATGACGCAACTTTTAAAGGAGGAACCACTGTATGTTTGTCCTCTATAGTTGCGTGCTTTTCTTTTCAGTAGCAGCCTACCTGTTGTCTCTTGATCATTGTAGCCTATCCTCCTGCTAATTGCAGCATTTTAATTACATCTTGCATTGATTAGATATCGCCTAACTTTTGCCCCACACGGAGGCTATGACTGTAGCCTACTGCCCTGCCGCTTTGATGACTATTATTGGACAACATCAACAACAAGTTACACACCAATCTTGTGAAAAGAATGAGCAGCAGCAGATATGATACAATACATATATATCTAGACCCATGTTTGGTGATGATTTTCGTTGCACATTTTACCCCCTATGAACCTTTTGCAAGTTTTACAGCCAAGTAGGCTACTGGGTTACCTTCAGATGACTCCCCTGAAGCAACTGACATCTTCGTGTTGGTGAGAGTCTCCCCATTCAATATTGGGGAAACATTAGTTTGTAGCTCCAACGGTTCGGTCTGGAGACTCTAAGACCTCGAAACGCTGCAAAGCTTGTGGATGTTGAAGAGCCAAATAAACGACACTGTCGTGTTTGTGGAGAGTCATCTTTCGTGTTTGTGGAGAGTCTCATCTTTTGTGTTTGTGGAGAGTCTCATCTTTTGATGGTGGTGACTTAAGTTTGTAGCTCACACGATTTGGGTTTCACAGACGATTTGGTGATGATTTTCTTTTCTGGATCCTCTCAAGTGTAGAAAAAGTCTGCTTTCACAAGTCCCATGTTATGTCAGCAGAAAGAGGTGATTGAGCTGCAGCCACTACAAGACATGGTAAGTCTTTAGTGTAATAACCTTTTACTGCAGTGAACTAAATCAAAGTCGCACAGAGTGTTTCTTGGTAGTCTTAAACAAATCTACTTTGAAACAAAATGATACACCTCACACACATGATTATGGGCTTAAAACAAAGAAGACACCTGTACCATGTCAGATATAGAGTTGAAATGTATTACATTTTGAGTTGGCATCCCAATATTACACTACAGTTGAAGTCGGAAGTTTACATACACCTTAGCCAAATACATTTAAACTCAGTTTTTCACAATTCCTGACATTTAATCCTAGTAAAAATTCCCTGTCTTAGGTCAGTTAGGATCACCACTTTATTTTAAGAATGTGGCCAGAAGTTTACATACACTCAATTATTATTTGGTAGCATTGCCTTTAAATTGTTTAACTTGGGTCAAATGTTTCAGGTAGCCTTCCACAAGCTTCACAAGTGAATTTTGGCCCATTCCTCCTGAAAGAGCTGGTGTAACTGAGCCAGGTTTGTAGGCCTCCTTGCTCGCACATGCTTTTTCAGTTCTGCCCACAAATTTTCCAGAGGATTGAGGTCAGGGCTTTGTGTTGTCCTTAAGCCATTTTGCCACAACTTTGGAAGTATGCTTGGAGTCATTGTCCATTTGGAAGACCCATTTGCAACCAAGCTTTAACTTCCTGACTGATGTCTTGAGATGTTGCTTCAATATATCCACATAATTTTCCTCCCACATGATGCCATCAATTTTGTGAAGTGCACCAGTCCCTCCTGCAGCAAAGCACCCCCACAACATGATGCTGCCACCTCGTGCTTCATGGTTGGAATGGTATTCTTCTGCTTGCAAGCCTCCCCCTTTTTCCTCCAAACATAACGATGGTCATTATGGCCAAACAGTTCTATTTTTGTTTAATCATAAAGTATGATCTTTGTCCTCATGTGCAGTTGCAAACTGTCTGGCTTTTTTATGGCGGTTTTGGAGCAGTGGCTTCTTCCTTGCTGAGCGGCCTTTCAGGTTATGTCGATAGGACTCGTTTTACTGTGGATATAGATACTTTTGTACCTGTTTCGACCAGCATCTTCACAAGGGCCTTTGCTGTTGTTCTGGGATTGATTTGCACTTTTCACACCAAAGTACATTCATCTCTAGGAGACAGACTGCGTCTCCTTCCTGATTGGTATGATGGCTGCATGGTCCCAAGGTGTTTATACTTGCATACTATTGTTTGTACAGATGAATGTGGTACCATCAGTTATTTGTAAAATGCTCCCAAGGATGAACCAGACTTTTTCTGATGTCTTGGCTGATTTCTTTTGATTTTTCCATGATGTCAAGCAAAGAGGCACTGGATTTGAAGGTAGGCCTTGAAATACAGGTACACCTCCAATTGACTCAAATGATGGCAATTAGCCTATCAGAAGTTTCTACAGCCATGACATATGTTTCCAAGCTGTTTAAAGGCACAATCAACTTAGTGTATGTAAACTTCACACCCACTGGAATTGTGATAATCTGTCTGCAAACAATTGTTAGGAAAATTACTTGTGTCATGCACAAAGTAGATGTCCTAACCGACTTGCCAAAACTATAGTTTGTTAACAAGACATTTGTGGAGTGGTTGAAAAACAAGTTTTAATTACTCCAACCTAAGTGTATGTAAACTTCGACTCCAACTTTACAGAAGACTGGAATATAACAAAACCGTTTGACATAGAAACACTGGAATTTCTATTGTGTTTTTAAATCTGTGGACAACGGAAGATTGGAGTTAAGATCAGAATGAATAGTGTATTGGCCACTGTGGGTGAAAATCCAGCACTTGAAGAAAAAGAAAATGAGGAATATACTGTATATATAATTATTTAACTACAGGTACCATAGATGTGAGTGAAATAGCCGTAAATAACAGTAGAAGTATTGTTGTCCGTTTGTTTACTCAAATTAGGGTAGGGATGGAAGGGAAGGGGGGGGCAGTATAGTGAAAAGAACACACACACACAAAACAAGCACATCAAACCACACCCCGAAACCAACTCGCGTTTTAATTTAGTAATGGCCGCTAAAACGAGGCCAAATCTAAAACGAGGCCAAATCAGAAAGTGCAGTCACCCTTTAAAGTACACAATAATTTATCTGTGTATTTCAGATGGAATCAAGGCATTAGAATGTACCAGAGGCCAGAAAAGTAGAGATTTTTCTGCAATTTCTTTCCCCAGGTGCATGTTCCCCCAGCCCAGAGCTCCCTAGCTGGCAACTTTTTCTATTTGGCTGGCTACTCCTTGTACTTATGAAAAACACTGTACACATGCAGATTGTACAATGTCCAGTACTACTGTCACACCCTGATCTTTTTCACCTGTCTTTGTGCTTGTCTCCACCCCCTTCCAGGTGTCGCCCATCTTCCCCATTATCCCCTGTGTTCTTTGTTCTTTGTGTTCTTTGTTTATCTGTTTTCCAGTTCGTCTTGTCTTGTCAGGTCTTACCAGCGTTCTCTCCCGCCTTCCTGTTTCTCTAGTTCTGTTTCCTATTTTTTCCCAGTTCTGACCATTCTGCCTGCCCTGACCCCGAACCAGCCTGCCATCCTGACTCTGACCTGATGGCAAACCTCTGCCTGCCATGACCCCAAACCTGCCTGCCATTCTGTACCTGCCTGGCAGACCTGATCATGAACCTCTGCCTGCCCTCGACCTGCCCTTTGCCTGCCCCTTGTTTCCAATAAATCATGTGAGAACTGTACTATCTGCCTCCCGTGTCTGCATCTGGACCATATCCTGAGTCGTGAAAACTACGCATTTGGCAGAACGGTTCTGATACAAGTTTTATTTTTATAAATTTTTTACCCCCTTTTCTCCCCAATTTCGTGGTATCCAATTGTTAGTAACTACTATCTTGTCTCATTGCAACAACTCCCGTACGGGCTCGGGAGAGACTAAGGTCGAAGGTCATGCGTTCTCCGAAACACAACCCAACCATGCAGCACTGTTTCTTAACACAGTGCGCCTCCAACCCGGAAGCCAGCCGCACCAATGTGTCAGAGGAAACACTGTGCACTTGGCTACCTTGGTTAGCGCGCACTGCGCCAGGCCCGCTGCAGGAGTCGCTGGTGCGCGATGAGACAAGGATATCCCTACCGGCCAAACCCTCCCTAACCCAGGCGACGCTAGGCCCGGACCTCCCGGTCACGGCGGGCTGCGACAGAGCCTGGGCACGAACCCAGAGTCTCTGGTGGCACAGCTAGTGCCTCTGGTGGCACGCTGCGATGCAGTGCCCTAGACCACTGCGCCACCTGGGAGGCCAACTGAGTTTTTCTATGCAAAAAGTAATTACCTGTATAGACACCGGATAATGGTTGTTTAAACATTTTTGTGCAGACAAACTCTCTGTAGCATCACAAAAATATAAGTGGTTTCACAACAATTGTGTCAAATGTGTTACATATCATTTGGCAACTTGAGTGTGTACAGGCCTCTATGATTCAGTAAGACCCTGTTTCCTTTATTTGGGCATGGTGGAGTCCCTTTTTATACCATCTTTAGATTTATGCATGTCCCCATCCACATTTTCGTGCCATCAGCAATTTTTTAGTACGTTTTACGGCCAAGCCATCAATATCCCCACTCCTCAGAGTGTGCTTTAGCATTTACAACCCCTGACAGGTGGTTAAGTAGATTAAATAAAACACAAATGGATGTCTCCATCAATACCTTACAACGACCAACAACTTTAAACTGGAGGTGCTCAAATGAGTCCCTAATAAAATAAATATAAAAGTAAAACATTCTAGAATTGATTTTAGCATGTCATTTGAGACTGGTACTATATTTATTTTTTATTTTGAAAGATGTGAGCATGGATGGAGCCTCATGGTGTTCTAACATTGTTTGGTTCCCTCCCTCTTTCATTCCTCTCTCTCTCATTAGAGAGGACTGGGGAGGGATGGTGTACAGGAGAAGACCCTACATCACTGCCCTTTCTCTGCCTCCCACTCATCACTCACCTTCAGGCTATGTTAACCAGTACCAACATCAACTCATCCTCTTGTGTTGGTCTGGCTAATGGAGGTTGGAGGATACGAGGCACTGGAGTTGTTAGATCAACTCTAACTTCTGGTCTTCTATTGGTCATCTAGGGTTAGGGTTGAAACAGGATCTGGACAGGGATGGGAAGAAATGACAAAATACAACTACAAAATACCATAAAGATCAATGTATCAAAAGAATCAAAAAAATACTTATATTTTGAAATGTGTTTAATTTTGAAATATAGAAATATATTTGCAAGTAGCCAACATGAACAGCAACAACATTCTCAGTAATGGTTATAGAAACGTTTTACTTGCCATGACTGTTATATGTGTTGTTTATCTACCTTAGTTGAATTCACTGACTGTAAGAAGAGTGTCTGCTAAATTAACAAAATGTAAATATATAAGTGAAAATGAACATACCAAAATGAACTGCAAAGCACACCATTTATCATTGGCCTTGTTTCTAGGTCATGTTTTGAATTTTTACCTGTAGGTTAAAAAAAATATATTTAAAAAGGAATTTGGCCTTTAATACTATAGCCCACAGAAATGCATTGAATAACATATTCATACATGGCAAATACAGACAGTAAAAAAAATATCATAAGGAATAAGGTTTTGAAGTGTCTGCCCTATATCTAGGAGATATAAGAAAGCTCAAGAAATATCTTAGTTTTTTGGACACATATTTAACCTTTTTTCGGTTGGCACAAAACTAACTCCATATTTCCATATTTTGTACATTGTTACCTTCATACGAGTCCTGTGACATTTATGAGGGTCGTAGACCAAACGGAGAACAGCATCATATTAGTTTGTAGGCCAAACCGTTCTGACGCTACAGATGTTTTTTTGTGAGAAGACCGATTTTCGGGATGTCACATGCTCAGCCACCTTCCACCACAGATACAGAAGGCTGCCATTTGCTGATGTGGTGGATTGAGACACAGCCCATGCAAAACAGATATCTCTAGCTTAAACTGATGGATTTAGATGGGGATTTTTAAAATGATTTTGCTTAGATTGACGTACGGGTGAATCAATAGACTCGTAGCCCTTTCCTGCAGTCAATGACCAAAAGTGCCCTTTTTGGCCTCATGGGTGGAATGTTATTCATATTTTTATAATGATATTCATATTATTTCAAAGAAAACTGACAAATCCTGTGTTTCTATGTCAAACATTTTTGTTATATTTCAGTCTTCTGTGATGCAAACTCAAAATTGAATAAATATCATCTCCATATCTGACATGGTACAGGTGTCTTCTTTTTTTAAGCCCATAGCCATGTGTGTGAGGCATATATTTTTGTTTCAAATGAGATTTGTATAAGACACCAATAATCCCTTTGTGTGACCTTGATTTAGCCCACTACAGTAAAATGTTGATGATTAACCTTGTTCTCCTAATTCCTCAACCTGCTACAAAAAGTCAATTTTGGCAAAAGGTGTTTCACTTCAAGACAAAACCTTGTTTTGGGGCAGCGCTCATTGGAATACTACCCAGCATGCTTTGCAATTAAAAGATTATATATACACATTTATATTTAGTTCATTTAGCAGATGCTCTTGTCACACCATAGTGCCAACAGACTAATGATATTAATGCAGAGTGAAAAGGGGACACAAAATGGTGAACCGCTATAAAAAATGACAAAGTATTTTGTATTTTGAAAATACAGCTCTCGAAAGTATCTTGTTACAAAATACATTTGAGTGTAGTTCAGCCCAGTGTAATACAAATGACAAAATACTCAGAAATAATTAACATGCATATTTTAGATACATGTAACAGAAATACTGCCCATCTCTGGATGTGGACATGAAGCTACAGTAAGCATTTCACTGTAAGGTGACCTACACCTGTGTATTCGGCGCACACGGCCAGGTCTCTGACCTCCTCCCTATAGGCGGTCTCATCATTGTCAGTGATCTAGTCTACCACTGCTGTGCCATCGGCAAACTTAATGATGTTGTTGGAGCGAGCCTGGCCATGTAGTCATTCGTAAACAGGGAGTACAGGAGGGTACTGAGCACCCACCCCTGAGGGGCCCCAGTCTTGAGGATCAGCGTGGCGGATGTGTTGTTACCATTACCACCTGGGGGTGGCCCGTCAGGAAGTCCAGGATCCAGTTGCAGAGGGAGGTGTTTAGTCCCAGGGTCCTTAGCTTAGTGATGAGCTTTGAGGGCACTATGGTGTTGAACGCTGAGCTGTAGTTAATGAATAGCATTCTCACATAGGTGTTCCATTTGTCCAGGTGGGAAAGGGAAGTGTGGAGTGCAATAGAGATTGCATCATCTGTGGATCGATTGGGGCGGTATGAAATTGGAGTGGGTCTAGGGTTTCTGGGATAATGGTGTTGATCTGAGCCATGACCAGCCTTTCAAAGCACTTGGCTACAGACCTAAGTGCTATGGGTTGGTAGTCATTTAGGCAGGTTACCTTAGTGTTCTTGGGCACAGAGACTATGGTGGTCTGCTTGAAACATGATGGTTTTTCAGACAGTCGGGGACAGGTTGAATATGTCAGTGAAGACACTTGCCAGTTGGTCAGCACATACTCGAAGTACACGTCCTGATAATCCGTCTGGCCCTGCGGCATTGTGAATGTTGACCTGTTTAAAGGTCTTTCTCACATCGACTGCAGAGATCGTGATCACACAGTCGTTTGGAACAGCTGATGCTCTCATGCATGTTTCAGTGTTGCTTGCCTCGAAGCGAGCGTAGAAGTAATTTAGCTCGTCTGGTAGGCTCGTGTCACTTTGCAGCTCGCGGGTGTACTTCCCTTTGTAGTCTGTAATAGGTTGCAAGCTCTGCCACATCCGACGAGCATTGGAGCCGGTATAGTATGATTCAATCTTAGTCCGGTATTGATTCTTTGCCTGTTTGATGGTTCATCGGAGGGCATAGCAGGATTTCTTATAAGCTTCCGGGTTAGAGACCCGCTCCTTGAAAGCGGAAGCTCTAACCTTTAGTTCAGTGAGGATGTTGCCTGTAATCCATGGCTTCTGGTTGGGGTATGTACGTACAGTTACTGTGAGGATGACATCATCGATGCACTTATTGATGAAGCCAGTGACTGATGTGGTGTACTCCTCAATTCCATCGGAAGAATCACAGAACATATTCCAGACTGTGCTAGAGAAACAGTCCTGTAGCTGAGCATCTGCTTCATCTGACCACTTTTTTATTGACCGAGACACTGGTGCTTCCTGCTTTAGTTTTTGCTTGTAAGCAGGAATCAGGAGGATAGAATTATGGTCAGATTTGCCAAATGGAGGGTGAGGGAGAGCTTTGTACGTGTCTTTGTGTGTGGAGTAAAGGTGGTTTAGAGTTTTTTTCCCTCTGGTTGCACATTTAACATGCTGGTACAAATGAGGTAAAACAGATTTAAGTTTCCCTGCATTAAAGTCCCCGGCCACTAGGAGCGCCGGCTCCTGATGAGCGTTTTCCTGTTTGCTTATGGCCGTATACAGCTCCTTGAGTCATGTCTTAGTGCCAGCATCGGTTTGTGGTGGAAAATAGACAGCTATGAAGAATATAGATGAAAACTCTCTTGGTGTGTGTGGTCTACAGCTTACCATGAGATACTCTACCTCAGGCGAGCAAAACCTCATTCGATTTCATGCACCAGCTGTTGTTTACAAATATACATAGACTGCCACTCCTGGTCTTACCAGGAGTGGCAGTACAGCGTATCCTGCCAATACAGCGTAAAACCTGTATGTTATTCATGCCGTCGTTCAGCCACAACTCAGTGAAACATAAGATATTACAGTTTTTAATGGCTCGTTGGTAGGATATACATGATCGTTGCCTCCCGAGTGGCGCAGTGGTCTAAGGCACTGCATCACAGTGCTAGCTGTGCCACTAGAGATTCTGTGTTCGAGTCCAGGCTCTGTCGCAGCAGGCCGCGACCGGGAGACACATGGGGCAGCGCACAATTGGCCCAGCATCGTCCAGGTTAGGGGAGGGTTTGGCCGGCAGGAATGTCCTTGTCCCATCGCGCACTAGCAACTCCTGTGGAGGGCCGGGCGCATTGCACGCTAAAATGGTCGCCAGGTGTACGGTGTTTCCTCTGACACATTGGCATGGCTGGCTTCCGGGTTAAGCGGGCATTGTGTCAAGAAGAAGTGGGGCTTGGTTGGGGTGTTTCGGAGGATGCACGGCTCTCGACCTTTGCCGTACGTAGTTGACAGGGATGAGGGCCTTGTCGGGTGTCTGAAGTATATTCTTTGTGTCCGACTCATTAAACAAAACATCTTCTTCCAGTACGAGGTGAGTAATCACTGTCCTGATATCTAAAAGCTCTTTCTGGTCATAAGAGACTGTGGCAGAAACATTATGTACAAAATAAGTTACAAATAATGCGAAAAAACACACACAATAGCACAATTGGTTAGGGGACTGTAAACCTGCAGCCATCTCCTCCGGCGCCATTATCAGGCGGGATTGGTAGGCGTGTTTGATACTGCCCTCTAATTGGTACCATCTCAGCTAATGTTTCCTTTCCGAACTGGCTCCGCTTAATTTTCTTGTCCACATCCCGGTTCAACCATAACCCTTGCCTCAACCATATGTAACAGTATAACTTTATGTCCGTCCCCTCGCCCATACCCGGGCGCGAACCAGGGACCCTCTGCACACATCAACAACAGTCACCCTCGAAGCATCGTTACCCATCGCTCCACAAAAGCCGCGGCCCTTGCAGAGAAAGGGGAACTACTACTTTAAGGTCTCAGAGCAAGTGACGTCACCGATTGAAACGCTATTTAGCGCGCACCGCTAACTAAGCTAGCCGTTTCACATCTGTTACACTCACCCCCCTTTTGACCTCCTCCTTTTCCGCAGCAACCAGTGATCCGGGTCAACAGCATCAATGTAACAGTATAACTTTACACCGTCTCCTCGCCCATACCCGGGCGCGAACCAGGGACCCCCTGCACACATCAACAACAGTCATCCTTGAAGCATCGTTACCCATCGCTCCACAAAAGCCACGGCCCTTGCAGCGCAAGGGGAACTACTACTTCAAGGTCTCAGAGCAAGTGACGTCACCGATTGAAACGCTATTTAGCGCGCACCGCTAACTAAGCTAGCCGTTTCACATCTGTTACACATAGTTCCAGTGTTGTCCACTGGTCAACTGCACCACAGCTCTACCTGATTCGACAAAGGTTGTTGATTAGCAGAGTAAACACTGAAACTTGCCTCTGATTCAAATTGGCTGACTTTTTATAAAGACAGATCACTGAAATGGTCAGTTTGAAAGTGTCAAAACCCAAATGTCTACAAACCTGTAGATGGACCTTATAATTGTTGTTCAAGACACAGTAGAATCTAGACTCTTTAATTAGATTTCAAATGCCATGAAGTCCCTTTGAGTTAATTTCAGGCAAAGTTCCATCGTACACTTCAGAGAAGAGTTGGCTGGTGGATTGTTAGCTAATGCATCAAATCAAACAATTTCCTAGTATTTCTCAGAGGATGGAGATCTGTGAGTGCGTGTGTGTGTGTGAGACTGGCCACTGAACACGACGACACGATCCAGAACCCACAGACGTTGCGATGAGAGCCATCGTCTGGCTCAGAGATGGGGTTCTGTGTGATCTTCTCTGTCATGTAAACACACAAACACGTCTGTCTCTGCAGCCCACTCTTGATCCTCCCTCTGGGGAAGCAATACTTCAACACAATCAACAATGGCCCTCCACTTGATAAACATCATCAGAGAGAACTAGAGCATCTAAGATCTACTAGGCCCACTGGTGATGTTGTAATGTACATCAGACAGACGCACTGATACTAAGCTAATGGTAGAGCACTGGAGCCAATAACGAGGACAGTCCTTAAGATCCATGTTTCTCAAAGGCTACTGGTCATGGTGTAATGTACATCAGAGGGCCGTGGCACACTTATGTTGACACTAATTTTAAAGCACTGGAGCCAATAAGTATAGTCATGTGTTAACACTTTGTTCTAACTTGCAGCTCTGCAGCCCAGAGGACACTGTACAGGAGGATGGACTCCCATGGTGACATAGATCATTAAAAACCAGAGTGGAGAGAGAGGGTCACCTCTTTTGCAGCAGTGGTGTCCTGTATAGTCCTCTTCATTTCTACTCTGACTCTCATTACATCATCTGATGGATAGTTACCTCACACACCAGCCATCCCTATAGGGCAATACTCAGCAGTATTAGCCTATAGGACGAGACTACTATAGATGGTGAGCCAGCTTTCCCATCACACCATGATCACACTCCATCATGTCCATGCCTGTGGGTCAGCTCAGCAGATGAGGTGATTAATGCAATTGCTGCATTCATCAATAAAGACACTCTCATTAGTCCTATGCTTCTCTGGGTAATGGAGAGGCAGAGCCAGGGCAGCACCCCAGCCAAATGAGGAAGCACTGTACCTGAGTGGGGTGGGGGTTTCTGACTTGTCAGATTGATTTCAGCCCTGCCAAGCACAGTACTGTAGGCTACATACAGTATATGGATACTTTCAGCGTGAGGGAAGTTTAGGTATAAAATGATAGGGATGATGTGTTGTCAATTTCAGGTGATACCTGTACATACCGTATAGCGTAATTTGCAGAGGCATTGGAGTGACCTGATGGAATGATGGAGTTCACACACACACGCCATGTTGGCATCAAGGTTTATTATCCTTTATAATGTACAATATACAAAAATATAGAGTACCAAAAAATTCACAGTGTCTAAAAGGCAGTGATTACAGTCTACATCACATATCTAATAGTACCACCAGGTCAGTTGCATAGAAGGGCACCGAGCCAATCAGGGGACAAAGATTCACAATGTGACATCCAGCTTGCCCAATCAAATATTACTACAGGGCCAGAGGAAGACAATCAAAGGGAGTCATCATTTAGGGGGAGCCAACCACAAACCCAAAAATGTGGGTCAGGCAAGTGGGGAAAAGGAAAACCACTGGGTGGAGGGGTTGCTGTAAATCCTCTAAAACAGCTGAATTACTTTGATCTAGTCAATGGACTATCGTAATACTGTTACTATACACTACTCACCATTTTCTGTGTCTTGTTCTTGTTCATTTAAAATGTTTGTTTTTTAAACTGTTGTGGTGATATTTTGTATTAAAATGGCACGAGTGCTTCTAAAAGGACAGGCTGTCTTTGTTACTCTGAACCTTATTTATACCTGGTGAACATTTTTTGTAAAAAAACTAAATCCGTATCACGGTGGATGAATAAGGCTGCGTTTAGACAGACAGCCTTATTCATCCACCGTGTCCGCACTGTGACCAGATTTCATGGTCCCTTACTGTATGAAAATTATTTGATGGATTTCTTTCAAAATAATATTTATTTGTTTATTTTAAGACACATGTCAATTTCTTTAGAAGGCAATATAATTATGATTTCACTGTCCAGAGATAGCCAGACAGAATGAGTCCCTGACTACCTCCAGAGGTGGTCAGTAAGATCTAATCACAATCAGATCATAATGTGTCTTTTGATCATCTATACCTGTCTGCATATGTTGGCACAATCAGGATGTGGACACAATCAGGACAAGTTATGTATGTTAGCACCAGGTATAAACGGGGATTAAGATACTACATAGGATCTGGACAAACTGTACATCTATAGAAAGTTACAAAACAGCTGGAGAAGTTGTCCAGGCCGTAATCAACCAGTCACATTGACAAACTCTATCCCCTTACAAACCCCATGGTTGGTGAGTACATAGCTGCTGCACTTTTTATTGATTTTTTTCAACTAAGGCTTTTTTTTTTTAAACAGTGTTAGCTATACAACAATATACATTTACATTATACTAACCTTTAGATGTCATTAATGCTCTGCAGATCGAAGGCTGTCTCTTATGTACAGATAGAGCTCTCGTGCATATAACGGAACTATAGAATTAGAACGATAGAATAGAATCATACCATTTCTATGAGTGGAACTGAAAGCATTGCTGCTAAATTAGCATTCATTTTAAGAGCGGGCATAATAATAAAATATAGCTCAGTTCTGTTTCTGAAAATCCCTTTATGATCCAAGCTTCACTATAAATAGTGTTTCCTTATGAGAACTGCGCAGCTCTCGTTAACTTACAATGATTATCATCTTATACATTGAACATATGGAAACCCAGTGGAACATTAGGAGTGCTATCATCATAATGTGTGGAAAAAATGCACATACCCCTTTACAGATCCCATTATATACACAGTCATATGTAAGAAAGAATTACATTTACATTGTACAAAATACATACAGTTGTCTGTTCCTCTCCTCATTCACTCTCACAGGCATACACATACGAAGCAAGCAAACACACACACGCCAACATGCGCGCACACACACACACACACAAACACACGCACACGCACACACACACACACAACAATAATCTCATACCAAAGCATTTTAAGCATGATTTAGCATTGTAAAGAGAGGGACACATTGATATTCGCTACAGTCAGTCTGAATATTTGCTTCTACATTATTTTATTTTTGTAAAATCTTAAAGGAGAATAGTGTGTGTTTTTACAACCAAATCTCAATTTTATATGTACTGAATTGGAGTATTATACAAGGGTCCAGACACTTATTTTTGCAATTTCACTTTTTATTTTATTTGAGTTAACTTACCCCAACCAGCAAGTCATTTCCTCATCCTTGATGTGCAGTACGGGGGCTCTGAAAAAACATGAACAAATGCTCCAAAAATATTTTTTTGAAACAGGAACCCTCTCAGTATAGTGATGCAGGTCTTTAGATGTTGTACACATGAAATTGTGACACAATTTCACGTGTACAATATCTAAAGACCTGCATCACTATACTAAAGGTTTTCTGTTTCTAAAAGGATTTGAGTGTTTTTGGAGCATTTGTTCATGCTTTTTCAGAGCTCCCGTACTGCACAACGAGGATGAGGTTGTGACTCGCTGGTTGGGGTATGTTTCTCAAAAACAAGTGAAATTGCAACAACAACAAGAAAGGTCTGGACCCTTCTATAACATGCCTTCAAAAATAAAGGTCTGGACCCTTCTATAACATGCCTTCAAAAATAAAGACGTGGTTGTAATAAAGCAACATTCTCCTTTCATTTGTCAGACACCTATTGGCTACTAAGCTGCTGTGATTTTTTGTATATGTTGTGGTGTGAAACCGATGAGAAACTCAAAAGTGAATCAGCTATCCCTTATTTGTGAAAGAAAAGATTTCCTCCGATCCTACTGCTCTCTTGAACGTCAAACAAATAACCTCCCTCATAAAAAAATGCCACACTACTATCTTTTTTATCCCACCTTGTATGATATCATATAAAATCGGTTGCAGTCCAGTTCTGCACACTGGCCATATTTAATATGACCACTGAGCGGTAGGTAGGTATAGTACTCAGTAGAATACATCCATTCCATTCTAGAACCAAGGGAATTCCTTCCAAAAGTCTTTATATGATCATAAAAAAGAAGTGATAGAAAGTCAAATTTGACTCCACATGATCCTCTCTATTGTATACCCAAAGCACCCCAAAGCTGGATGATTCCCACTGTATTTCAGTCAGACACCTCATCTCTCTAGCCCATGTTCAGATCTTTCCCTGGGAAACATTGCCTTTGTGAACATACCGATACAGTACATAACACAGCCAGCCTGAGGTGTGGGCCTTGTTTGGACATAAGCAGATAGGAGATTCTCTCCAGCAGTGAGTATGTCTGTATCTATGTGGTCTAGTGTAGGCACTTTTCCTATAACAGATCACACGCTGCCATTCCTGGATGTGCCTCTGTTCCCCTGGTCCCATAGTACCACCCAAAAACATGGCGCCACAGCAGAGCTGAGGTCCCAGGTACTTGTCCTCCTCGTGTCATTTGATGAGGCGAGGTGACCTGAGTGCATCCATCCACCTCCAAACACAATAGAACTGATATTGATCTCTTCATCTCTTGAATTAATTTAGTTCTTTTTTTTGTTCCCTCCCGATTCGCATCCACCATACTGAAGGACAGACATAATGATATGCGCTGGTAGGGTTGTTCTGGGTAACTGCTTTTGTTGTTGGGAGAATTAGGTGTTTATCATGGGGATGGATGCTGCAGACCGAGGGTATGTTGGTGTCATAGAGATTCATTTATAGGCCTCCCAAGTGGTGCAGCGGTCTAAGCCACTGCATTGCAGTGCTGGAGGTGTTACTACAGACCTGGGTTCATTCCCGAGGTGTGCCACAACCGGCCATGGTCCGGGAGTCCCATATGATGGCGCACAATTGGCCCAGCGTCATCCGGGTAAGGGGAGGGTTTGGACGATGGGGCTTTACTTGGCTCATCGCGCTCTAGCAACTCCTTGTGGAAGGCCAGGTTCCCGCAGGCTGACCCATGTTCCCCAGTTGAACAGTGTTTCCTCTGACACATTGGTGTGGCTGGCCTCCAGGTTAAGCTAGTGGTGGTGTTAAGGAGCGCGGTTAGGCTGGTCATGTTTTGGAGGACGCATGACTCAACCTTTGCCTCTCCTGAGCCCGTTGGGGAGTTGCAGCGATGAGACAAGATTGAAAATTGGGGAGAAAAAGAGAGTAAAAAAAAGAAATTAAATAAAAAAAGAGACTCAATCATAGAGGTGAGCAGACAGACCAGGGAAGAGAGTTTTCTCCTATGGCCAACTCTAGCCTCTCTGGATAGCAACACCTACAGTAAGGCGCTCAGGTTGTCAAGTTCCACAGGGATAAGTAGTTCAACTCCATACTGTAGCTTATAGTGTCTTATAGAGTTCATCATTTATCTCTCCACCGAAGCACTACGTTGACACTGTGATATCCAGTACTCACACCCCCCAAAATATACCCCAAACTATGATCAAATTCCTGGCTCTACTTAGCGAGTCTAATGGAGGCATCAGCACCTCTACAGAGTGTATGTTCCAGGTATACCCTTACACCCCCCTCACCATTTGGTAGATACCATGGGATAAAGGAGGGGGGAGCAAAAATGGATGGGTTCAGTCACCATTCCATCTGTCACCATTGTGATTGGGGTGGAGTTCAGTTCAGTCTGGGTGGGCGGTGCCGGGGGCCATGGGGTTGGGGGCGGGGTGTCTCAGCTGTTGTTATAGGTCCTGCAGGGGGAAGGGGAGGAGTCAGGCCTGTTGTAGTCATATTTGCCCAGCGCTGTGGGGTAGTAGGTGGTGGTGTACATGTTAGTCTGCTGCAGGGGCGTTGGGTAGAAGTTAGACCTCTCATCTGGGAGCAGGTTATTCTTGTTCAGAGTCTGGGGGAGGAGAGAAGACAGTGTCATAACAGGTGACAGTGGCTACAAAATTATACAAAAAACACTGATCAGTTGAAAAGGTACGTACTGTTTAGTAAAGTGTTTTTCTGGGTGAGGTGGGAAGAGTAGAGAAAACAGTCATAACAGTGTTATAACAGTGACATAAGAGTTTTATACCAGTGCTGTAACAGATGGGTTAGTTTACCAACGACTCAGACAGGAGCAATATCAATATATTAGACTCTTACAGGTTGAAAAGTGGGCAACAGTGCTGGGTACTGTAAGTGGATTTCTAAGTAAGGTACAACCCTTCAACAAATATGATTTAGCAGCCAAACATCAAGCGTAATCAATGAACAAATATGAGAGGCATGAATAAATTACAGTAGGCGGCTCCAAAAAACGAAATACAAAAACATTTAGTTTGTATCCCAAATGGCACCCTATTCCCTTTATAGTGCACTACCAGGGCCCATAGGGAAATGAGTGTACTATATAGGAAATTAGGTCCCATTTGGGACACACTTAATTTAATACACTTGCACTTTAGAGGCAGGTCGTGGCAGCTAGAAGCCACAATGTGCCGACGAAGGGAACACTTTACGGAGGGCTGCTGAGTAATGTCATTTATGTTAACAGCCAGGCCAAACACGGCTCTGTAAATGGTTTACAGAATCAGTGAAATGCACAACAACGCTGTGAAGAAACAACCGCATAATGTAATGGCTAAAACAACAATAAACAGCAGTAGTTCTCAGGTTGAGCCAGTGACTCTAGCTAGGTAGCCTGGTTAAACCAGACTGAATGCTTAGAGAAATCCATGAGGATGCCAGGCAAATAGCTAACTAACTACCTGTAGTATGAAACCTGCCTGGTCTGGTTGTTAACCTAATGAGACCCTGCTCTCAACGTATGACTCTCATAATTAGGGCCCAGCATGAGGACCCAGCCTCACTCAGCCACAAACACATCACTCAGCCAGCTGGTGGCTAACATCTTCAGAAAATAATCAGGTTCCACCCTGAGAAGCAGCAACCGTCACCTGAGATAAAGAGCGTCCTAGCATAGTACTTGACTAATTATGGGGCAATATCTTTTTTTTATTTTAAATTGACCTTTATTTAACTAGGCAAGTCAGTTAAGAACAAATTCTTATTTTCAATGACAGCCTAGGAACAGTGGGTTAACTGCCTTGTTCAGGGGCAGAACGACAGATTTTTACCTTGTCAGCTCGGGGATTCAATCTTGCAACCTTTCGGATACTAGTCGAAAGCGCTAACCACTAGGCTACCTGCCGCATAATGCTGCAAAAACAGTATGTATACTAGGTGGATCATGATACAACGTCGGTCCTAGGGCTAACCCTGCCACATGCAGGGAGGGCAATGCCATTGTGGGACAGATCGATGAGATCGGACCGTGGCTCACAGGCACACACAGGTGTTACATTCCTCAAAAGATGCTGGTTCCAGCATTTTAAACAGCAGTGGGAGTCCATGGGTATAACAGGCTAATGAGGGCCATTAATAAGGACTGAGACTGTGAACAGAAAGTGGAGTAAGGAAACCAGGTGAAGAGAAATAAGAAATATATGTTCTGAGCTCCCACCATATCTCTATTCCCTGTACAGTAGTTAATGTAATGAAATAAACCTATTCATATGGAATCTCCTGTCAAAATCAAATGAATGACTGGTGTTACCTAATCGTTGTCCTACGCAGAAAATGGTGTTTCATGGTGTGGGTATGCGAGCACGTGTCTGCATGCGTGCGTCCGTGTCTACGTGTGTGAGAATCCTTGAATACCTGTGACAATACCTTGAACTCCATGGGCGTGTACTTCTCGTTCTTTGGTGTAGTGTTGCCCTTGTAGTTGAGGTGGTTGGGTGTGGTGGGGTGTATGACAGCGGATTCCTGCGAGGGCTTGTGGAAGCGCTGGCTATACACGTAGGCCAGAAAGGACAGAAGGCCCGCCCCCAGGAAACAGGACACGCCTGTGGCTATCAGGTGCAGCGAGGTGAATGCTGGGAAGACACAACAAAGCCGACAGATGGTAGGAGATCAGTCAGGATGTTTGGTTCACTTATCTGTGCCTGTAATCTGTAATTTTCTCTCTTTCTGTCCTCCATCAGCTATTATATTGCAGTAAAATGGTGGTTCATTCAGGGGCAACAAGCACTACTTCAGTAGCCTGGTCGATAATCTGTTTGTGCTGTCTTGCCAACTCCTATAGTCATTCAATAGCCACAGGAGTTGGCAAGACAGCACAAACAGATCGGTGACCAGGCTAGCAAAATGTTGGTTTATTGAAGGGCACCAAGCTCCCTGGCATCTTCCTGGAAAATGTCTAATGGTGTGGCGGCACAGCCTTTTCAAACCATTACCATTCCCAGGAGGCTACCTACACCTCATTCTAATGGACATCCCCCAAAATGCATATTCCCCATCTAATGATTGGTTCAAAGGCTTGTGCCATCCTGATTTTGTCCAGCAGCAGCCTTCAGAAAGTATTCACACCCCTAGACTTTTCACACATTTTGTTGTGCTCCAGCCTGAATTTAAAATGGATTAAATTGGGATTTTCTTGTCACTGGCCTAAACACAATAACCCATAATGTATTTTTTATTCAACATGAAAAGCTGAAACATCTTGAGTCAATAAGTATTCAACCCCTTTGTTATGGCAAGCCTAAATAAAAACATTTGCTTAAACAAGTCACATAATAAGTTGCATCCACTCAATCGTGTAATAATAGTGTTTAACATGATTTTTGAATGACTACCTCATCTCTGTACCCCACACATAGAATTATCTGTAAGGTCCCTCAGCCAAGCAGTGAATTTCAAACACAGATTCAACCACAAAGACCAGGGAGGTTTTTCAATGCCTCACAAAGAAGGGCACTTATTGGTAGATGGGTGAAAAATGTAATATTCCTTTGAGCATGGTGAAGTTATTAATTACACTTTGGATGGTGTGTCAATACACCCATTCACTACAAAGATACAGGCGTCCTTCCAAACTCCATTACTAGATAGGAAGGAAACCGCTCAGGGATTTCACCATGAGCCAAATGATGACTTTAAAACAGTTACAGAGTTGAATGGTTGTTATAGGAGAAAACTGAGGGTGGATCAACAACATTGTAATTACTGAACAATACAGAATAAGAAATATTCCAAAACATGCACCCTGTTTGCATAGCGGTGGGAAGTAGGGGAACTGAGGGTGCTTTTTCACAAAAGTCCTGTACTAGCCGACAAATATTTCAGTCTGTCGCGAGGACATTTATTTTTGTATTTTTTCACAAAAGTAGTGCACTGGGCCTTTACGAGTCCTGTATTAGTGGACCGATAGCCGTCTCTTTTTTCACAGCTCCCCCACCCTGAAGTAATACTGCAAAAAATGTAGCAAAGCAATTAACTTTGGTCTTGAATGCAAAGTGTTATGTTTATGGCAAATCCAATACAAGATATTACTGAGTACCACTCCATATTTTCAAGCAAAGTGATGACTGCATCATGTTATGGGTATGCTTGTAATTGTTAAGGACCGGTTTTTTTTTTCAGGATAAATAAGAAACCGAATGGAGCTATGAACACAGTCAAAATCCTATAGAAAAAGCTAGTTCAGTCTGCTTTCCACTGGGAGATGTATTCACCTTTCAGCAGGGCAATAACCTAAAACACAAGGCCAAATCTACACTGGATTTGCTTACCAAGACGACAGTGCTAGACAATGTTCCTGAGTGGCCGATTAACAATTTTGACTGAGATTTACTTGAAAATCTATGGCAAGACCTGAAAATGGTTGTCTAGCAATGATCAGCAACCAATTTGACAGAACTTTGAGATTTTTTAAATATTTTTATACTTCGTTTTTATTGTCGGAACACAAAGAAAGTACAAATAAAAGAAGGAAAGAAATGATCTGGCAGTTACAGTGCACTTCATACCTTCATCATCATATCAGTTACATGGACATCTTTGAATTAGACCTTTTCCATGTACGAAACCCATTTTTCCCAGTATTCTTGACCTCTCTCCTGTTGAGTTCTTAAAGCAAATGTCATACGCTCCATGTGGTGTATTTCTTCTACAATGTCTATCCATTGTGTCACTGTGGGAGGGTCTTTTTGTAGCCATTTCCTAGTGATAGCCTTTTTACTGGCTGCCAGAAGGACCTTCAAGAGGTACTTTTCTCTATTGTGTAAGTTATCAGGTATTTCACCCATGTACAAAGAAATTAATGTTTGTTCTATGTCAAATCACATTATTTTTCCAATGTTAGATCTTATTTCTCCCCAGTGACCTTGAGTTGGTGGAGCTTTGTTGAGTCTCTAATATGTTCAACCATGTTTCATCAGTTATTTCAATGTTAAGTTCCTCCTCCCATTTATTTTTTATATAATTTGTAGAATGTTTCTTTGAGGATTGAATACCCAAGTAGAGATTTGAAATCGTTTTTTTGTTACTCCCCAAGTTGTATGCGTTAGTGAATACTTGGATTAATTTTGGAGGTGCTCGAGGTTCAGTCACCTTTATCTCCCTTAAGAAATAGTGTCGAACTTGTAGGTATCTGTAAAAATCTTGTTTATCCAAGCCATGTTTTTTAGTTAGGTCCTGGAAGTTATCTAGGTTCCCATTCCTTATAATTGTACTGAATGATGTGATGCCTTTCTGCGTCCATTGTTTAAACCTGCTGTCCTGAGTTGCAGGGATGAAGCTGGGGTCATATGCAGGCCAACTCAGCAGTTTGATCTCTCTGTCTAAATTATTTTGCTTAACTACCCTAAACCATGTCTTCAGAGAGAAATGAATCCACTGATTTTGTCTATTGTATATTTCTTTTACCATGTCATTATTTCCCAAAACTGACAGTATGGGTATCTCTGTCAAAGTAGTCTCGATGTCTTTCCATTTGGATTCGTATTCTGAATTGCACCAACACACCAGAGGTCTCAATTGGGCTAACACTTAATAATCTTTTAGGTTTGGTAAGGCCATACCCCTACAGTTTGTTGGTAACTGTAATGTTGTATATCTAGTTCTTGGTCTCTTACTGTTCCAGATAAACCTTGATATCCGTTTATCCCATTCCCTAAACTGTTTAGGCGTGATTTCTATGGGCAGTGATTGGAACAAATACAGTAAACTTGGCAGGATGTTCATTTGGATTGTTTCAATTCTACTACTAAGATCTAAGGGAAGTGAATTCCACCTGTCCAGGTCATCATATATTTTCTTGTTGATGTGATCGTAATTCATGTCATAAAGTTTGGGTGCATCTTTTGGTAAGTTTACTCCCAGATATTTAATGGATGAAGAGGTCCAGGTGAAGTTATACCTACTCTTAAGCTCTTCCTGTGGGGTATAATTATAAACTAGGGCTTGGGTCTTGTGTACGTTGAGCACATGCCCTGAATATGTTCCAAATGTTTGTAAATCATCCATCAATCTAGGTACACTTGAGCCTGGGTCTTTAAGGAATAACAGAACGTCATCAGCATACATGCATATCTTATGTTCACTGCCTCTTATTGTTATTCCCTCTAAGGTTGGGTCCTGTCTTATTACCTGAGCTAATGGTTCGAGGTACAAGGAGAAGAGTGTGGGTGAAAAATTACAGCCTTGTCTTGCCCCTCGCTCTAATTTTATCTTTCGTGTCAAATGTCCATTTATCTTCATTCTAACGGTCGGACACGAATACAGTGTTTTGATGCACTGTATCACTTCTTTGTTGAAACCAAATCTTTCCATAACTTGGAATAGGTAATCCCATCCCACTGAATCAAATGTCTTTTCTGCATCTAGGCTGATTAATATTGCACTTGTCTTATTCTGAGTAATGTGGTCCATGACATGTAGTGTTCTCCTTATATTGTCCTGTGTCTGCCTATTTTGTATGAAACCAGTTTGATCTCCGTCAATCAATTCTGGGATTATGTTCTCCATGTGTTAAGAATTGCGATAGGTCTATATGAACTGCATTCTTTCTTATCTTTACCCTCTTTTGGGATTACTGATATGATGGCCTCGCTCCATGACGGTGGGAGAACCCCCTCCCTCAGAGTCCAGTTAAAACAAGCCTTAAGTAGAGGTGCTAATTGTTCTCTGAAGGTCTTGAACCATTCTGAAGGGAAGCCATCAGTGCCTGGAGACTTTTGTTGACTTTTTGTTGAGATATTGCTTTATTAATTTCTTCGGTGGATATTTCTAAAGTTAGTCTATCATTTTGCTCTGTCCCAATTGAGGGGAGATCAAGTGAGTTCAAAAAGTGCTCTATTGTCTGTGCATCTGCCTTCTCTGGTTGCTTGTACAGATTTGTGTAACATGATTCAAATGCATTCTGTATTTCATCTAATTTGCATGTGATCTTTTTTGTTTTGGGGTCTTTTATTTTGAAAATGGTATTCTGTGCTTGTTGTTTCCTGAGTCTCCATGCTAGTAATTTGGTTGCCTTTGAGCCTGCTTCATAATATCGTTGTTTCAGGAACCTAAGCTTTTTCTCTACTTCTTCTCTATAAATCTGGTCAATTTCCTGTTTTACCTTTTGAATCTCTCGTAATATAAGATGGTCTTTGTGTTGACCAGGCTTCCTGTGCGTGTCCTCGGCCCAGTACCACCAGTGCCAGCACCACGCACCAGGCCTTCAGTGCGCCTCGCCTGTTCAGCGATGCCAGAGCCTTTCTCCTCTCCAGTGCTGTCGGAGTCTCCCGCCTGTTTAGCGCTGCCAGAGCCTTCCTCCTCTCCTGCGCAACCGGAGCCTCCCGCCTGTTCAGCGCAGCCAGAGCCTTCCTCCTCTCCTGCGCTGCCGGAGTCTCCGGCCTGTTTAGCGCAGCCAGAGCCTTCCTCCTCTCCTGCGCTGCCGGAGTCTCCTGCCTGTTCAGCGCTGCCAGAGCCTTCCTTCTCTACAGCGCTGCTGGAGTCTCCTGCCTGTTCAGCGCAGCCAGAGCTGCCAGTCTGCATGGAGCAGCCAGAGCTGTCAGCCTGCATGGAGCAGCCAGAGCTGTCAGTCTGCATGGAGCAGCCAGAGATGCCAGTCTGCATGGAGCAGCCATAGCTGCCAGTCTGCATGGATCAGCCAGAGCTGTCAGTCTGCATGGAGCAGCCAGAGCTGCCAGTCTGCATGGAGCAGCCAGAGCTGCCAGTATGCATGGAGCAGCCAGTCTGCATGGAGCAGCCAGAGCTGCCAGTCTGCATAGAGCTTCCAGTCTGCATGGAGCAGCCAGTCTGTATGGAGCAGCCAGAGCTGCCAGTCTGCATGGAGCAGCCAGAGCTGCCAGTCTGCATGGAGCAGCCAGAGCTGCCAGTCTGCACGGAGCAGCCAGAGCTGCCAGTCTGCATGGATCAGCCAGAGCTGTCAGTCTGCATGGAGCAGCCAGAGAAGCCAGAGCCACCAGTCAGCCAGGATCCGCCAGTCAGCCATGATCTTCCAGATCTGCCAGTCAGCCATGATCTTCCAGATCCGCCAGTCTGCCAGGATCTTCCAGATCCGCCAGTCAGCCAGGATTCGCCAGTCAGCCAGGATCTGCCAGAACCACCAGCTAGCCAGGATCTGCCAGAGCCTACTACCTGCCTGAGCTTCCTCTCAGTACTGGGCTTCCTCTCAGTACTGGGCTTCCTCTCAGTACTGGGCTTCCTCTCAGTACTGGGCTTCCCCTCAGTGCTGAGCTTCCCCTCAGTGCTGAGCTTCCCCTCAGTGCTGAGATTCCCCTCAGTGCTGAGCTTCCCCTCAATGCTGAGCTTCCCCTCAGTGCTGAGCTACCCCTCAGTCCCGAGCTACCCCTCAGTCCCGAGCTTCCCCTCAGTCCCGAGCTTCCCCTCAGTCCCGAGCTTCCCCTCAGTCCCGAGCTGCCCCTCAGTTCAGTGGGGTCCTTGGTGAGGGTTATTAGGCCAAGGTCGGCGGCGAGGGTCGCCAATCAAAGGACGCGTTACAGGGGGACTAAGACTTGGTTGGAGTGGGGTCCACGTCCCGAGCCGGAGCCGCCACCGTGGACAGACGCCCACCCGGACCCTCCCCTATGGGTTTAGGTGTGCGGGCCGGGAGTCCACACCTTTGGGGGGGGGGGGGGGGGGGGTTCTGTCACGCCTTGGTCTTAGTATTTTGTGTTTTTTTTATTTATTTGGTCAGGCCAGGGTGTGACATGGGTTTAGTTTGTGGTGTGTTTTTGTATTGGGGTTTTAGTAGGTATTGGGATTGTGGCTGAGTAGGGTTGTCTAGGAAAGTCTATGGCTGCCTGAGGCGGTTCTCAATCAGAGTCAGGTGATTATTGTTGTCTCTGATTGGGAACCATATTTAGGTAGCCCGGGTTTCACTGTGTGTTTGTGGGTGATTGTTCCTGTCTCTGTGTTTGTTGTCACAAGATAGGCTGTATAGGTTTTCACGTTCCGTTTGTTGTTTTGTATTGTTCGTGTTCATTTCTCATTAAAGAACATGAGTAAGCACCACGCTGCATTTCGGTCCGCTTCTCCTTCTACAGACGAACGTCATTACATGCATCGATATAAATAAATAAAAACTGTGCACCATATCTGCCTGCTTATCATGAACCTAAAAATTTACGAAAAATCAAGAACAATAATAAAGTAAACCAAAGTGGGAAAATACTTTGGTATTTGGACTCCCATGTCAGAGGACTGTCTCTTGCCTCTGGGGTTTGAGGGGATGAGCCTGTCCGCAGGATGGGCCCCTCGCTCAGATATGAAAATGCGTGACGTAGTCACAAACAAGACCTGGTGGAACCAAAAATAATAAGGGCGGCTATTTCGTCACTTATACACATCGGTTAATTACAAGTGAAAACTATAATCGGTCATGCGTGCATATCATTAATCCTCCCCTTGATATGCCCTTCTGTCGCCCCGTTGTCAATGTGTCATTAATCCTTAGCTAATATATATGTTATTAACGTGACGCTACTTAGTGTGTTCGTAAAGAACACATGCTTTTCGCTACTCACCCTTGTTCAGCATTGGGAGAAAATATGGTATATATTTGCCCTATTGTAATGTCAACCGTAACAACTCAAAGTCTTAACAGCGGTAACTATTAATTCTGTTAAATCCGATTCAGTGTCTTACATCTTCCCATGGGAAATGCCTGAGTCTCTATCGGATGTGAACGTCCTCTCGCCGAGATGGTTTCCCTCTTTCTCCATGACCCTGCTTGTCAACAGTGATCCATGGGAGATCTTGCTCGAGTCTTTCCGCTGGTGATGTCGCCTTTCTCCTGGCGGTATACTCCACTGGGAAGCCCCTTGACTTCAGCTACCTCGTCTGCATGCTCGTATGTAACCGGGCCATTTTCCAGAAATACCCGCATTTTTGGTGGGGCGCCGCTGGGGGGTTTTGAGGCCAGGGCTCGGTGTGCTCTCTCGATTCCCAGGTCAGTGTCGTCTTCAAGTATGCCCTTGAATAGACCCTCCACGAAGTTGGGCATAGAGTCTTTTTCTGCGCCCTCTACTATGTTATAAAGTCTAATGTTGTTTTGACGTGAGAAACCTTCGAGTTCTGTCACTTTTGCCTGTAGTGCGTGTTGGCGATTCAGTGACTGTTCAAGTATTTCCTTGACTGCGGAGTTCCATGTGTCCGTTTCCCCAATGTGCTGTTCTACATCCCCCATTCTTGTAGATATGCTGTGAAGTTCTCATTTGTTTTCTTCCAGTTTCTGGTTAATGTCCTTCTTGAGCTAATTTAGTTATTTTCTTACATCTTCTCGAAGTTCCTCTCGTAAACCTGTGAGCGACCTCGCGCAATTCCTCCTTCATCAACTCACGAAATGAGGGCTCTTTTGCGGCTGCTATCTTATTTGCGCTAGCATTAGCCATCTCGGGTTCATCGACGATTATATCTTCTGCTGTCTTGTTACGGGTTGTTGTTGTAGCTCCGTGACCTTTTCCTATTTTCCCCTTTTCCATTTTGCGTAAATTATTATAATCCTCAGAGTAAATACTTGAATTTAGGGGAGGGGGGGAATACCCAACCGATGTGCAGTACGATAAACTAGGCAGCCATTTCCTAAGTTGCGTCACTACCAACTTTAAGAATTTTGAAAAGAATAATGGACAAATGTTGCACAATCCAGGTGTGTGTGGAAAGCTCTTATACTTTACTAGGGTTGAATTGCGGGAACTCGGTTACCGATATTTACTGCCCAAAACGACTCACTTTTCCCGGGATAAAGAACTGTGAGAAACCGGTAAATTATAATAAATTCTTTAAATGAACAGCATTATGTGAAATGGAAGCGTTAAATAATATGTGATGTCTAAATCTGTCTTCTCTACTGCCTCTGCATGATGAATCATCAATGCTCAGGGTGGGGACAGACAGCCCACCTCAGTATGGAGCTCAGTTCACAATGCATGTAGACCTACAATATCATCTCATCAGGGTAACTTTCTCTCTTGTGACAGGTACTGTAGGCCTACATTTTCTGCAAAATAGTCTATGGGGTAGTCACATAAAGCCAGAATGAGCGTTTAATTTACCCATCTCCATCTGGCTTTCGAGGGTCACCGTGTTTTGTAATTGTAAAGATATATATATATATTTTTTGCAGCTGCAGAGTTTTAAAACAGCCTATCACTCCAATATCATTGCTTTAAATCAGTGCACATGCGGGCACTCTCTCGCAGTCTTTTAATCCAAGCGGGCTGTCATGTGCCTTTTATGAGGAGTGGCTTCAGTCTGGCCACTCTACCATATAGGCCTGATTAGTGGAGTGTTGCAGAGATGGTTGTCCTTCTGGAAGATTCTCCCATCTACACAGAGGAAATCTGGAGCTCTGTCAGAGTGACCATCGGATTCTTGTTTACCTCCCTGACCAAGGCCCTTCTCTCCTGATTGCTCAGTTTGGCCGGGCAGCCAGCTCTAGGAAGAGTCTTGATGGTTCCAAACATCTTCCATTTAAGAATGATTGAGACCACTACGTTCTTGGGGACATTCAATGCTGCACAATCCTGTCTCTGAGCTCTATGTACAATTCTTTTGAACTCATAGCTTGGTTTTTGCTCTGACATGCACTGTCAACTGTGAAACCTTTTATAGACAGGTGTGTGCCTTTCCAAATAATATTTGTATTTATTTAACCTTTATTTAACTAGGCAAGTCAGTTAAGAACATATTCTTATTTACAATGATGGCCTACCAAAAAGCAAAAGGCCTCCTGCGGGGACTGGGGCCTGGGATTAAAAATAAATACAATATAAATATAGGACAAAAGACACATCACAACAAGAGAGACAACACAACACTACATAAAGAGAGACCTAAGACAACAACACAGCAAGGCAGCAACACATGACAACACAGCATGGTAGCAACACAACATAATAACAACATGGTAGCAACATAAAACATGGCATAAACATTAATGGACACAGATAACAGCACAAAGGGCAAGAAGGTAGAGACAACAATACATCACATGAAGCAGCCACAACTGTCAGTAAGATTTCCATGATTGAGTCTTTGAATGAAGAGATTGAGATAAAACTATCCCGTTTGAGTGTTTGTTGCAGCTCGTTCCAGTCGCTAGCTACAGCGAACTGAAAAGAGGAGCGACCCAGGGATGCGTGTGCTTTGGGGACCTTTAACAGAATGTGACTGGAAGTACGGGTGTTGTATGTGGAGGATGAGGGCTGCAGTAGATTTCTCAGATAGGGGGAAGTGAGGCCTAAGAGGGTTTTATAAATAAGCATCAACCAGTGGGTCTTGCGACAGGTATACAGAGATGACCAGTTTACAGAGGACTGAATTTACCACAGTTGGACTCCAATGAAGTTGTAGAAACATCTCAAGGATGATCAATGGAGACAAGATGCACCTGAGCTCATTTTCAAGTCTCATAGCAAAGGGTCTGAATAGTTATGTAAATAAGGTATCTGTTTTTTATTTTTAATACATTTGCAAAAATGTCTAAAAACCTGTTTTTGCTTTGTCATTATGGGGTATTGTGTCACACCCTGACCATAGTTTACTTTGTATATTGTTTAGGTTGGTCAGGGTGTGAGCTGAGTGGGCATTCTATGTTTCATGTCTAGTTTGTCTATTTTCTATGTCTGGCCTGATATGGTTCTCAATCAGAGGCAGGTGTTAGTCATTGTCTCTGATTGGGAACCATATTTAGGTAGCCTGGGTTTCACTGTGTGTTTGTGGGTGATTGTTCCTGTCTCTGTGTTTGCACCAGATAGGACTGTTTCGGTTTTCACATTTTCTTTATTTTGGTAGTTTTTCATGTATAGGTTTTCCTTTATTAAAATAACATGAATCATCACAACGCTGCATTTTGGTCCGACTCTCCTTCACCAAAAGAGAACCGTTACATATTGTGTGTAGACTGGTGAAGAACATTTTTAATTAAATCAATTTTAGAATAAGGCTGTAACGTAACAAAATGTGGAAAAAGGGAAGGGGTCTGAATACTTTCCGAATACACTGTATATATGTTCTAGCCTCTTTCAGGTAATACATTCAATGCAGTATTAGCCTTATATTTAGCTAATTAATGATGGGTTATGCATAATAAGCATCTAACTTATAGCCTCTGTCTCTTGCGCAATACGCAAGCACCCGTGCGCCACTGGCCTCTCTCCTTAAAAAACACTCCTTAGCTCTTGGAGTCCCATGCAGGAAAAGCTAGACTAGAATGGCTTGCTGGACATAATTGTTTTAGCAATTCTTATAGCAATAGACTATTCGAAGAGGGACGCAAGCTCTTTTTTGCTGAATGTTAAACAACAGAGTGAATAGAAGAGTGAACGTGCAATGGTGGTTGGCTTTAGCAGTTATTTATTCAGACCCATAACCATTCAATCTTCATTAAGAGAAGTGACAGCCTTCTGCTTCTATTCTAGTCCTATATTATTCAAGGATGACATTAGAATGATGAAGATAAGGAGAACTAAACTTGTTTCATTTAACTGTTGAAAGCGAGGAAGGATTAAAGCAACAATAGAGAGAGAGAAAGAAGAGGTAGGCTAATAACATTAAGATAAATATTATGAAAGGTATATATGAATCAGCCAAGTAACTACACAAATAGGCCCCATTTAAAAAAAAATAATAATAATCTAATTCCCTAGCCTATACTACTTTGTTGGCCGCATGTGCTGCACCAGAATCGTATGTTCTCTTCTGCTTTATCATGGTTTGAACGATGTGCATAATTCCACTCCATATAATACAGTATTATACAATACAGCAATACAGTAAACACTGAAAAAGATTAGCCTACTGGAGCTAGTTTCATTTATTTAACCAAGAGAACATATAGCTAGCTACATCTATGGCCGTTTATGTTTTTCTGTCGTGCATAATGTGCAGTATATATGTACTGCACATTATGTATTGGCTCATATGTATTGGCCCATAAAATGTATTTAATACTGTATATGGCTCATTAGGCTCAGGTAGCATCAGGTTATACCAGACATATTTATATGCTTTATAATCATTTTGAATGACACTTAAATACCAGCAAAATATTCAACCCTGTCACACCCTGATCTGTTTCACTTGTCCTTGTGCTTGTCTCCACCCCCCTCCAAGTGTCACTCATCTTTCCCATTATCCCCTGGGTACTTATACCTGTGTTCTCTGTCTGTTGCCAGTTCGTCTTGTTTGTTTAAGTCAACCAGCGTTTTGCCTCAGCTTCTGTTTTTTCCCAGTCTCTTTTTCTCGTCCTCCTGGTTTTGACCCTTGCCTGTCCTGACGCTGAGCCCGCCTGCCTGAACACTCTGCCTGCCCCTGAGTCTGCCTGCTGTCCTGTGCTTTTGCCCCTACTCTGGATTACCGACCTGAAAGGTGATCGTACGAACTGGCCATGACTGACCAGCAGACTTGGACCAGCTCTGCAACGCCATCTCCTCCCAAGGGGCCCTCATTGGTAGACATGAAGAGTTGCTTTGATGGAAGAGGTCCAGGACGTGGCCGAACGTCACAACCTAGCATTGAACGCTTTGCGGGAGCAATTCCATGGGATGCCTACTAGGCAGCCTACCACGACAGTAACCTCCCAGCCCCACAGTAACCCGGCTGGTAAGCGGCGCAGTCACCCCGTGTCCCGGGAACCCCGCTTACCTCACCTGGAGCACTACGATGGAGATTCCAGAACCTGCCGGACCTTTCTCTCCCAGTGCTCCCTTGTTTTTGAGCAGCAGCCTTCTTCGTTCCCCCCGGACAACTCGAAGATAGCGTACATTACTACGCTGATGTTCGGGAGGTCACTCGCCTGGGCCACGGCGGTGTGTGAGCAACAATCCACCGTCTGCCTCAGTCTGGAGATATTCATGGTGGAGGTGAGAAAAGTTTGAGGCTCCGGTGTCCGGGAGAGAGGCTGCCTGGAAGTTCTCCAGCTTTGGCAGGACTCCGTCAGTGTGGCAGACTATGCGGTGGATTTCAGCACGCTAGCAGCGGAGGATGCCTGGAACCCGGAAGCGCTGTTCGACATGTTCCTGCACGGATTATCAGAGGAAGTAAAGGACGAGCTTGCAGCCCGGGAACTACCGACAGATCTCGACTCACTCATCGCTTTAACCATCCTGATCGATGGTCAGCTACGGGAAAGTAGGAGTGAGAAGAGGTCTGATTAAGGTCGCAATCGCTCACTCAAGGATCCCACCTTGCATCTGATGAACTCCGGAAGTCCCCGGCGTCTTCGTCCCAGAGAGGATCCGAGCTTACCCAAGTTCCTCCAAGAGCCTCCGAAGACAGCCAATTTGCCTCTTCCCGAGCCGATGCAGCTTGGCAGGGCTAGGCTGTCTCCAGCCGAACATGTACGCAGACTTAACACCCAGTGTTGTCTGTATTGCGGGACTGCCGGTCATTATGTGGCTACCTGTCCCTTCAAGAGACCTAGCTCATTGGTAGGAATGAGTATTATGGTGGGTCTTAAGGATAATGTTGCTTCTCCCCTTACTCGCCCCCCTTCTCCATGCCACCCTTCTGTGGGGAAACCAGTCCAAGTCTCTCCAGATACTCATCGACGCAGGGGACAATTTCAGTCTTATGGATGTTACCCTGGCGTCCGTGCTGGACATCCCCACTCAACCCCTCTCCATTCTCATGGATGTTAGAGTGCTGGAAGGGCACTCTATAGGCTGGGTCACCCACCATACCACCCCCATCAACCTACAAGTGTCGGGGAACCACAGCGAGACGATCCAATTCCTGCTAATTGAGTGTCCACAGGTTCTTGTGGTATTGGGATTCTCTTGGCTCCAGCGACACAATCCCTCGATTGACTGGTCTACTGGTGCCATCATGGGCTGGAGCCCGTTCTGCCACGATCATTGCCTGAAATCATTTCTGCCTGCCCCGGGACGTCTTCCTGGGTGGGTGCTTGGAAATAGCCCCGAACCTCTGTGCCATTCCCGCGGAGTACCAGGACCTCCGGGAGGGGTTCAGTAAGGCACGGGCCACTTCACTTCCACAACACCAACCTGGTACCCAAGGATGTTAAGCCGGATGTGCTGGCATGCCGCTATAGCCCCGCGGCTACACCCTCGGAAGCTGAGACCTTTCCCCCCTTCTCCAAAATCATTAGCCCCTTTGCTGTTCGTCCTCTGTTGTCCCATAGCCTCTGTATACTTCCTACTTTTCATGTGTCTAGATGTAAATCCATGTGTCACAGTCCTTTGTCTCCTGTTTGTTACTTCAATACAGTCTACATTTGGGTCTTACCTGAAATGTGATACAACCCTAAGACTTGCCTAGAAAGACTCATAGCTGTAATCGCTGCCAAAGCTGCTTCTACAAAATACACATGTAAATTAGCTATACATTTGCTAACATTTCTAAAAACATGTTTTCACTTTGTCATTATGGGGTATTGTGTGTAGATTGATGAGGAAAAAGATGTATGTAATCCATTTTGAATTCAGGCTGTAACACAACAAAATGTGGAGTAAGTCAAAGGGTATGAATACTCTCTGAAGGCACTGTAGTGGCAGCCTTCACAACTAATTATTTCGCTCTATCCCTACACCACCCCTACCTCCAACCCCCCCACAAACGATCACACATGCACACACGTAGATAGTTGTCAATCCACTTACCTCCGCATTGCTGGTCCTTATCAAAGCCAGACGCAGGGAGAATCACTGCAACACAACACACACACACAGACAGACAGACAGACATGCAGAGACAGACACACAGTCAGCTACCAGCACATGCAGATTCTTACCACCCACAGACCAGCTGGAATCACCCCAAGACACCAGAGTAGACTTTCATTTTAACTGGAAGATGAAATATTGTATACGGTACATACAGCACAAACAAACATCATGAAACACAAATCAATGAATCATTTCTCCAGTGGAATGTTGTAAATGTCTTGAATGTTGAATGTTGTGTAGCCTGAGCCAATCATTTAATCAAAGTAAAGCCAATCATTTAAAGTTAAACCACGTCTGCCTTCCACTAATTCATCAGGAAGGTAGTGGGAGAGAGGGAGGGAAGGGTGTGTTTTTAATTGAGACGCAACAATCCAATGATTAAATTTGGGGCAATTTTCCCCCAGGCAGTGTCACACGCAATCCCAGTGACCTTACGATTTCTATCGCCTCATCCAAAATTGCAATAAATTAGATGTGATTTGGTCTGCATCCCAAATGGTACCCCTATTCCCTATATAGTGTACTACTTTTGATCAGGGCACAGGGCTCTGGTCAAAAGTAGTGCACTATATAGGGAATAGGGGGCCATTTGGGATGCATCCTTGGTGTTGTGACACATTAATATTAATTTTGAGAAGCCTTGATTTAATTCACTTGGTATTCTGGGCTAGTGGGTCTATCTTGTCTCGTCTCTGGCAGCCAGGCCCTGAAAGATCACTACGACTACAGCAACAATAAAGGAAGAAGACTTAACAGACAGAGACATCAGAGGAGCAGTCAGAGAAGCCTGATTTACTGAGATTAACACTAATTAAGATAGCAGATGGGCAAGGCCTCTGTCTGGTGGGGATTGGAGGAGTTTGATAGTATATGGGGCAGTTTCCCGGACACGAATGGATTTAAAAGCACTTTCAATTTAACATGATTTTTAGACCAGGAAATGGCTTATTCTGGAAAACTGGCGTGTGATGATACGGCCCATTTCAGTGTGTGTCTATGTTACATAATGATGATGACGACGACGATGATGATGATGATGATGATGATAACAATGATGATAATGATGATGAAGGTGTGTCTGACTCACCTGGGATCTCATTGCAGTCCCTGTGCTCGGTGCTGTTTCCCACACAGGGGGATGAGCCTTGAGCTCCACAGACCCTGCTGCGTACCTGCAGCCCTGCATTGTTACACACTGACCACAGAGACCAGGCCATCCAGCCGCCTGCACACACACACACACTGTGACTGTCAGTACACAGGCAAATGATCATGGACTCACCCTGAGTTGAAGTAACTGCTGCAGTCTTAGAATGGCTGGAACCCAACATGCCCACCTAAGAGCATGAGTCAAACAAACAAACTAGCCCCACCACAGCACAGCCACAAACAACCTTAGCCATATACAAACAGACCCAAACGTTTGTGAGGTAAACTGTATTGAGTAAGCAAACCCATAGTTTGTTTAGTGCATAGCCGAGATTTTTGTGTCCAGAGCCAAGTGCAAGTCATGTTTCCCGGCCGGCAGGCACTTGTATACAGTAAACAGAAAGGATCCAATCCCAGTTTCCCAACACATAATGACAAAACCCATTAATCCAAAGAAACTGTACATATATAAGGCTCTATGACTGCAGCCATTCTGTTTACCTCTCGTATCAGTCAGAGACACAGTCACTGGCTGTTGAAGCTGCTCCATCTGCTCTTTGATCTCCCACAACTTGTGTTGGTAGAACAACAGAATATAACCCCCACGGTACGGTGTCCATATTAGGACAGGCTCAGAGTCTAAAAGGAGTTGGTGGCCTTGTGACTCTGAGCCTTTCCTAATATGGACACCGTACTGTTGCATAATATTACAATTATGTTTAATAACGCAGCAAACCAGCCCTCTTACTATAATTGCTTCATTCATTTCATTCATTTATTTACGTCACTCAACCAAACCAATGCGTCTGAGCTGTAGAATTGGATCATGGCAGAAATAAAACCCTGAGGCACCTCTATTAGCATTCACTGTAATAACAGTCACACACACACAAACACAAAAGCACAAACACACCTGTCCTCTATTAGTTAGCACAATCTCTTTAGTCAAGCCACCTCTGAAAGGGACATCAGATAGTCCGGGGACTGACAGACACAAGGCCTTTTGGCTAATTGGAGGTGCACTGTATCTGTCGGGAAGTGAGCAGGGATCTGTGCATAGATGACCAATGTCCTGCTTGTCAGTAAATGTACCGTAGCCGGAGACAAATGAAATGGCCACGTCATTAGCATGGTAAACTGTGGACACAACCACAGGCAGCCGGGTAGGCACACACACACATTTCGAACGCATTTCACACACACGCGGCCACACGCCGCAGCAGCAACAGAAGCAATATTTGAACTGGCTAGCAAATTCCAGGAAATAAAGAATAGATTAGGAATCAGATAAAACAAAAGAGAAACTCTTTAGAAATGGTGTCTCATTAGGGCTGTGGGCTTATTCAGAGACACGTCTGAGAGTAACTTTCTACCCAGGCCAGGATTAGCTGGCTCAGAATCACACATACGAATGACAGTGTCCTATTGGCAGAAGAGACTACACAGAGGGATGCACAGAGCAGAGGGCCTGGTTACACATACAGTATAAATACAGTGGGGCAAAAAAGTATTTAGTCAGCCACCAATTGTGCAAGTTCTTACACTTAAAAAGATGAGAGAGGCCTGTAATTGTCATCATAGGTACACTTCAACTATGACAGGATTTTTTATGAAATTATTTGTAAATTATGGTGGAAAATAAGTATTTGGTCTACCTACAAACAAGCAAGATTTCTAGCTCTCACAGACCTGTAACTTCTTCTTTAAGAGGTTCCTCTGTCCTCCACTCGTTACCTGTATTAATGGCACCTGTTTGAACTTGTTATCAGTACAAAAGACACCTGTCCACAACCTCAAACAGTCACACTCCAAACTCCACTATGGCCAAGACCAAAGAGCTGTCAAAGGACACCAGAAACAAAATTGTAGACCTGCACCAGGCTGGGAAGACTGAATCTGCAATAGGTAAGCAGCTTGGTTTGAAGAAATCAACTGTGGGAGCAATTATTAGGAAATGGAAGACATACAAGACCACTGATAATCTCGATCTGGGGCTCCACGCAAGATCTCACCCCGTGAGGTCAAAATGAACACAAGAACGGTGAGCAAAAATCCCAGAACCACATGGGGGGACCTAGTGAATCCCCTGCAGAGAGCTGGGACCAAAGTAACAAAGCCTACCATCAGTAACACACAACGCCGCCAGGGACTCAAACCCTGCAGTGCCAGACGTGTCCCCCTGCTTGACCCAGTACATGTCCAGGCCTGTCTGAAGTTTGCTAGAGAGCATTTGGATGATCCAGAAGGAGATTATAATAATAATGTCATATGGTCAGATGAAACCAAAATATAACTTTTTGGTCAATTCTCAACTCGTCGTGTTTGGAGGACAAAAAATGCTGAGTTGCATCCAAAGAACACCATACCTACTGTGAAGCATGGGGGTGGTAACATCATGCTTTGGGGCTGTTTTTCTGCAAAGAGACCAGGACGACTGATCCGTGTAAAGGAAAGAATGAATGGGGCCATGTATTGTGAGATTTTGAGTGAAAACCTCCTTCCATCAGCAAGATCATTGAAGATGAAACGTGGCTGGGTCTTTCAGCATGACAATGATCCCAAACACACCGCCCGGGAAATGAAGGAGTGGCTTCGTATGAAGCATTTCAAGGTCCTGGAGTGGCTTAGCCAGTCTCCAGATCTCAACCCCATAGAAAATCTTTGGAGGAAGTTGAAAGTCCGTGTTGCCCAGCAACAGCCCCAAAACATCACTGCTCTAGAGGAGATCTGCATGGAGGAATGGGCCAAAATACCAGCAACAGTGTGTGAAAACCTTGTGAAGACTTACAGAAAACGTTTGACCACTGTCATTTCCAACAAAGGGTATATAACAAAGTATTGAGATACACTTTTCTTATTGACCAAATATTTATTTTCCACCATAATTTGCTAATAAATTCATTAAAAATCCAACAATGTGATTTCCTGGATTTTTTTCTCTCATTTCTCATCATAGTTGAAGTGTACCTATGATGAAAATTACAGGCCTCTCTCATCTTTTTAAGTGGGAGAACTTGCACAATTGGTGGCTGACTAAATACTTTTTTGCCCCACTGTATCAGATCCCATCATCACACAATATTGGGCCAAAAGGCACACCACCGGTCTGCACCACCACAAGGCTGGCACTGAGGCTGCAAAAGGAAAGCAGCAGACAGGCCGGGGACTCCATCACAGCCCTCTCTGGAGTGACATAACAAGGTGTTGATTGGCACAGTATTGATCAGTAAGTAATTATCATGATAGACTAGTTGTAATGTATTGATTAGAGGTAATGATCGTCCTGATGTAAAGGACAGGGAAGCCTGTGACTCTGATGGATGTGTTGGGGTGGTGTTGGGTGTGATGTGTGTGTGTGTGTGTGTGTGCCTTACCATCACAGGTGTGTGTGTTGCACAGCGCTTCCTCAGTGTGTAGACCAATACAGATATCTCCTCCGTTGCCAGGGCTGGGGTTGTTACAGGAGCGGGTACGCTGGTAGTGCCCTCCACCACAGGGCACTGAACACTGAGACCAGGACGACCAACACGACCAGGCTCCACTCACTGGAAAGGAACACACACAAAAAGACAAACACACACGCAAAGACATAAACATATAAGCAAGGTCAGGTATCTATCTCTCTCATCACTAACTAGGCAAAAATAAACATAATAAATGTTATCCTCTTGTAGCTGCAATAAACACAACCAAAGTCTACCCAGAGGACCAGATAGATTATCTACTTAAAAACCGACACTGCTGTCCATTGTCCCTACACGGCACTTTTCATGCCTAAGAATAACTCTGCTATGCTTAACCCCTCTATAAAGACTTGCTATATTAAGTGTGTTGTCATTTCACTCACATTTGTTTTTAATTAACTAGGCAAGTCAGTTAAGAACAAATTCTTATTTACAATAACGGCTACCGGGGAACAGTGGGTTAACTGCCTTGTTCAGGGGCAGAACGACAGATTTTTACGTTGTCAGCTCGGGGATTCAATCCAGCAACCTTTTGGTTACTGTCCCAACACTCTAACCACTAGGCTACCTGCCACCCCATTGTACTTTCAGCAAGTCCATCTGAATGAGAGTGTTTGAGCTGAGAGTGTGAACGATGAGGGAAGCGAGACAGTAAAGAATGCGTTTGACAGAGAGAGATGGAGGTGAGTGGTGAGAGGAGCCGGGGCTGTAATGCCGTCCTCGCCCCGCTCTAGAAAACTCCATTTACTTCAGTGGATTAGACAGTAGGGAGAGTGAACTGGGACCTGACTGCTTTGGTTGCCTCACACTCCTCTGGCTGTCTGTCTGGCCCCTCTGAGTGCTGCATGGTGATGGGACGGGGAAAGACATTTTGGGGAAAGAGGAATATAAAGAGAGAGCCTCTCAAGAAAACGAGCAAACAGAAGGCTTGTAAAATAAAGATGTCTTCTCCTTATAGCCCTTTCTCTGTAACACTCTTTACCATCTCTCAATCTTGTGAAAATCTATTTTCTTCTCCCTTGCCACTCCATCTGTCAATTTCATGGTCTCTCGGTCTCACGGTCTCTCGGTCTCACGGTCTCACTGTCTCTTTCTGTCAGTCTTGCTCTGCCTCTGTAAATCAGGTACCTCTCCCTCCCTCTCTGTCTTCCTCTGTCTATCAGTCAAGGACCGCTCTCTCTCCCTCCCTCACTCTCTCTCTCTCTTTTTCTGTCTCTCAATCAAGGACTTCTCTCCCTCTCTAGCACGCGCCCTCCCTCCCTCAGTCACATAATGTCCAACTATCAGACAGACAGACAGAGAGAGAGATAAATTACAGACTGAGTCATTTAGGTCAGGTTAATTAAGAGTTGAGTATATAGACATAAGAGAATAGGTTGGCACACACAGCCAATGACCATTACTAAATGATACACTCAAGGGATGATCATCAGTGATGCACCAACCATACAACATGAATATAGCCAGTCCACATCCCATCTACATGAGTGTTAAGAGCAGAGCTTGGTGGAGTTACTACTGGTTAAAGCAGGCCAACGGCATGATTAGGGGATGATGAGAAGCTTTAGTTTCAACGCTACAAAGACTCAGCTACTGTAACCAAGGAGTCCTTGGTTCTGTTTCATTAGCTAATGGAAGTAATGGTCCCCTCGGCATAACTTTACAGGACTAGCATCAGCAAACAGCTCTCTCCCTGGTGGTGTGTTTTAATGTGTGTATTATGCTAACCACAACTGGAGGTCATTGATGTATAGTTACGGAAGTAGTGTGTGTGTGTGTGTATGTGTGTGCAAGTGCATGTGTGCACGTGTGTTTGTGTGTGTGTGTATGTTTTCTTCCTCTTTACCTTGGCAGGCCTGAGAGTTGCAGTCCTGGTACTCCACGGGTGAGCCCCTGCAGGCTGGCGGGGCAGCCTTGCCCTCTGGGGTGGTACAGGTGCGCTTGCGGGTGCGGTACCCTTTGGCACAGTCCTGGGAGCAGGCGGACCACGTCTCCCATGACGACCAGTCGGCGCCTGCCACTCGTACCACAGGGGTCCTCAGGAGGTCCTCCACTAGAGCTAGCAGAAGAGGAAAGGGTTAATACACAGGTTACTGGTCTGTTCAATACACTGAATCATTTCTACATTACACAGGTCATAGAGATAGAGTAGTATGCTACCGTTGTATATTATATAGGTGTATGGAATAGCTCACACATACAAGCGAAAGATCACTGATACCACGGGATCAATAGGACCAGGATTTCTTTATACTGAAACACACTCTCCATTCTGAAGTCATTCAGATTATTCAACCCTGCCTTCATGGAGAGTCATACAACTGAAAAATCATCTCCTCTCTGTTCTGAGGAAGGAGTCTTACTTTATTCATATCTTACTCAAGTCAGCTCTGGTCTTATTCTGGGTAAGTCTGGCTCGACTGTGACACGTTGGGAAGGGTTTAAGATTTTTACAGTGACCTCACTAACTGAATATACTGTATATACAACAGACAGAGCCACCTGGCCAGACATAGAGAGAGAGACAGAGAGAGAGGGGCCAGCCTTCAGTCCTGTCCAGTCTGGACTGTATTTCCTGTTCAGAAGCAGTTCATCAGCTGCACTCTGAGCCTGTCCTCCTGTCCTCCTATCTGCCCACCCTGCCTACACAGCCCACTCTGGCCAGCCTGGCCACTGTCAGCCAGCTACATTTAATCAATACAGTGGGCGGAGAGCTTAAAGCTGCCATCAAGAGAGGAGAGTCGGACTGTGACCAGCAGCATAGCGTGCCTGCTGGGAGACCCACACACTAACAGACACCAACAGACATCAACAGACACCAACAGACATTAACATACCAACAGACACTAACATACCAACAGACACTAACATACCAACAGACATTAACATACCAACAGACACTAAGACACCAACAGACATGAACACACTAACAGACACCAACACACCAACAGACACCAACACACCAACAGACATCAACACACCAACAGACACTAACATACCAACAGACACTAACATACCAACAGACACTAACATACCAACAGACACTAACATA
>NC_034175.2:51112503-51240003 GCF_002021735.2 Oncorhynchus kisutch | reverse complement strand
AGTCAGGCAGTAGGAATATGATGCCCTCTCCAGCTGTAGGATGCCAGATACAGTAGTGCTAGTCTTTGGCGACCTTGTTTCCAGGTAAGTAGTGCACTGCACAAGACGGCTCGTTGGAGAATTGACGGCCTGTAGCCGGAAAAGAGTCTGCCCCTCCATGCGGATCAACCGAGGGTCAAATGGCTCACGTTCAAAAGAGTCTGCCCCTCCATGCGGATCAACCGAGGGTCAAATGGCTCACGTTCAAAAGAGTCTGCCCCTCCATGCGGATCAACCGAGGGTCAAATGGCTCACGTTCAAAAGAGTCTGCCCCTCCATGCGGATCAACCGAGGGTCAAATGGCTCACGTTCAAAAGAGACGAGCCCCGCTTCGACCGGTGCTCCTCATGTCAAAGTGAAGAAATTCAATGAAGCGTGGTTAAAGGGCGGGAGTGATTGTGACTCTGTTATTAAGGCAGTCACAATCACTCCTGCCCTTTACCCGTGCTTCATTGAATTTCTTCACTTTGACATAAGGACACAAACCCTAACATACTATAACAGACACTAATATGCTAACACAGACACTGACGCTAATGGACACTAACACAATAACGGAGAGTAACACACTAACGGACACTATTAGACACTAACGGACACTATTAGACACTCAAACACTAACAGACACTAACAGGAGGATTCCTTCAACATGCTCTAGCACATCACAACTAACTAGCGATTCCACATCGGATACTCACTGTCGGTCTCGCAGGCAACCGTGCCGTCGTTGGGGCAGAAGCGGGTCTCTACCTTGCGTCGTCCGATCTGCAGCTCGTGGGGGTCTGCCAGCTGGGCGCGGCACATGTAGCGCATCCTCTGCTCCTGGCGTGCCCCGCCCTGGGTCACGTTGATGGGCATCCACGGGGTCCAGGGGGTGTTCCTCTTTACCTCTGGACATGCCTCCAGGTTACACGCCTTGTACTCCTGTAGGGGGAGGGTTGAGGGGGAGGGAGAAGCAAGAGAGAGAGAAAGAGAGGTCTTTATTATAAAAGCATAGCTATATGGGTGCTGAGGCACCCCCTGATGCACCCCCTGATGAATCTGAATAACAAAATATATATTAATACAAAATATATATTTTTTCTTCACGAAAGTAGTACACTGGGCCTTTACTAGTATTAGCGGAGATATAGACATCTGTAGCGCAGGGGGGGAAAAAACTATTCTGCATCTCATCTTTGGCAAAAAAAAGGTAGTTGTTAAATTAAGAACAGTATTTTGCAGGATTCAATAGTTGGAGTTGTTGCCCTGTCCCTTTCTCTGCCATTGTCATTGTAATGGTATCCAGAAAGAACAAAAACTTGTCCTCAAACATTTACATTAAAAGTTATGGGAAAAGACACAAAACATCCACATCCAATTAAATACACTGCTCAAAAAATAAAGGGAACACTAAAATAGCACATCCTAGATCTGAATGAATGAAATATTCTTTTTAAATATTTTTTTCTTTACATAGTTGAATGTGCTGACAACAAAATCACACAAAAATTATCAATTGAAATCAAATTTATCAACCCATGGAAGTCTGGATTTGGAGTCACACGCAAAATTAAAGTGGAAAACCACGGTGATCCAACTTTGATGCAATGTCCTTAAAACAAGTCAAAATGAGGCTCAGTAGTGTGTGTGGCCTCCACGTGCCTGTATGACCTCCCTACAATGCCTGGGCATGCTCCTGATGAGGTGGCGGATGGTCTCCTGAGGGATCTCCTCCCAGACCTGGACTAAAGCATCCGCCAACTCCTGGACAGTCTGTGGCGTTGAAAGATGGAGCGAGACATGATGTCCCAGATGTGCTCAATTGGATTCAGGTCTGGGGAACGGGCGGGCCAGTCCATAGCATCAATGCCTTCCTCTTGCAGGAACTGCTGACACACTCCAGCCACATGAGGTCTAGCATTGTCTTGCATTAGGAGGAACCCAGGGCCAACCGCACCAGCATATGGTCTCACAAGGGGTCTGAGGATCTCATCTCGGTACCTAATGGCAGTCAGGCTACCTCTGGTGAGCACATGGAGGGCTGTGTGCCCCCCCCCAAAGAAATGCCACCCCACACCATGACTGACCCACCACCAAACCAGTCATGCTGGAGGATGTTGCAGGCAGCATAACGTTCTCCACGGCGTCTCCAGACTCTGTCACGTCTGTCACATGTGCTCAGTGTGAACCTGCTTTCATCTGTGAAGAGCACAGGGCGCCAGTTGCGAATTTGCCAATCTTGGTGTTCTCTGGCAAATGCCAAACGTCCTGCACGGTGTTGGGCTGTAAGCACAACCCCTACCTGGGGACGTCGGGCCCTCATACCACCCTCATGGAGTCTGTTTCTGACTGTTTGAGCAGACACATGCACATTTGTTGCCTGCTGGAGGTCATTTTGCAGGGCTCTGGCAGTGCTCCTCCTGCTCCTCCTTGCACAAAGGCGGAGGTAGCGGTCCTGCTGCTGGGTTGTTGCCCTCCACACGGCCTCCTCCACGTCTCCTGATGTACTGGCCTGTCTCCTGGTAGCGCCTCCATGCTCTGGACACTACGCTGACAGACACAGCAAACCTTCTTGCCACAGCTCACATTGATGTTCCATCCTGGATGAGCTGCACTACCTGAGCCACTTGTGTGGGTTGTAGACTCCGTCTCATGCTACCACTAGAGCGAAAGCACCGCCAGCATTCAAAAGTGACCAAAACATCAGGTAGGAAGCATAGGAACTGAGAAGTGGTCTGTGGTCACCACCTGCAGAACCACTCCTTTATTGGGGGTGTCTTGCTATTTGACTATAATTTCCACCTGTTGTCTATTCCATTTGCACAACAGCATGTGAAATGTATTGTCAATCAGTGTTGCTTCCTAAGTGGACAGTTTGATTTCACAGAAGTGTGATTGACTTGGAGTTTCATTGTGTTGTTTAATTGTTCCCTTTATTTTTTTGAGCAGTTTTCCTTTATCAAATAACATTAAAAAAAATGTTTTTTGCAGTATTAATCTACCATCCTTACAAACCACTTAATGTGGTCATCTAGGTTTGTACCTGTAGATTGTCCATCACCATGAAAAAAACAATGTATTATACAGTAATTGAGTACATTGAGGCATCAGGTGGTTTGTGAGGATATAATGTGATGATGTGGCTCAGTTAGTAGAGCATGGTGCTTGCAATGCTAGAGTTATGGGTTCAATTCCCACAGGGGACCAGCATGAAAAAGTCTGAAAATGTATGCACTCAATACTGTACATTCCTCTGGATAAGAGTGTCTATGGAAAAGGAATGAATAGACCATTCCAGTTCTCACGTAGAAATAAGCTGTGGGTCTCCTGAGTGGCGCAGCAGTCTAAGGCACTGTGCTGCGGTGTCACTACAGCCTGGAGTTCGATCCCATAGGACAGTCTAAAATTGTCCCAGTGTTGTCTGTGGAGGGGTTTATTTGGCTCATTGCACTCTAGCAACTCCTTGTGGTGGGCCAGGAACCTGCAGGCTGACTTTGGTCCTCAGTTGAACTGTGTTTCCTCTGACACATTGGTGGCTGGCTTCTGGGTTAAGCGAGCAGGTGTTAAGAAGATTGTCATGTTTTGTAGGATGCATGACACAACCTTTGCTTTTCCCCAAGCCCGTTGTGGAGTTGCAGTGATGAGACAAGATCGTAATTGGATATCAAGAAATTGGGGAGAAAAAGGGGGTAAAAATTACACCAAAAAAAGAAATAAGTTGCATTTGCAAAGTATTTAAAGAAACTGAAAACCTATATCAAGAAAGTATTTTTATATTCCACAAGTATCAAATGAACTCTTTTGTACATATAATTATCAGACTCAAGTTACAAATGCTGGTAAACACTCAAATACATTTAGTCTACATTTCTTCACAAAAGTAGTGCACTGGGACTTTACTAGTCCGATATGTTCACCGCAGGCAAAACATTTTTGGGGGGGGGAATAAAAGCTGCATTTATTAACAATGACCAACACAATTCCAGCCAAAATAGAAGATTGTAAGAAATACTGTAGCCTACTATTACTATATCCAACCCAACTAGATTTGTTGCCAGTAACATGTATCCCAGTGTTTTTATTTAAATTTTTGACCTGCGACTCCCAAAAAAGGGTGGTATAAAACTTGCGACCCCCGCATATGCACATGGAAGTGTGCACACAATTGTTTGCGCAAATGTAGCCAGCCATAAACTGTGATTTATTTTCAAAACGCAAGATAGGCTACAGAAATAAACTGCCTTTTACACCTGCATTTGGTGCTGAAAGTCATTAATGTTAGCAGCCAATATCAACTAGCGATATATTATCTCAATTCTCCGGAGTACAGAGCAGGGCCATAGTTTCCAATATATTTTAAGAAAGTTTTTTACTATTTTCTACATTGTAAATTAATAGTGAAGACATCGAAATAACACATTTGGAATCATGTAGTAACCAAAAAAGTGTTAAACAAATCAAAATATATTTATATTTGAGATTCTTCAAAGTAGCCACCCTTTGTCTTGACAGCTTTGCACGCTCTTGGCATTCTCTCTATCAGCTTCACCTGGAAGGCTTTTCCAACAGTCTTGAAGGAGTTTCCACATATGCTGAGCGCTTGTTGGCTGCTTTTCCTTCACTCTGCGGTTCAACTCATCCTAAACCATCTCAATTGGGTTGAGGTCGGGTGATTGTGGAGGCCAGGTCAACCAGAGCAAAATCCTACGCCTACTTGTAGTGAATGTTGCAGGATCTGATGGAAAGCATGTTGTGTCCATACCGCTCCATCACTTTGGAGGGCAGCCTGCCTGCAGAGTGCTTGTTGGCTGCCGAGTAGACCTGTGCTTCCTCACAAATATCTTCATAAATTTGCCAGAATATGTTACATCCTAATTCCATAATACTGAAGTCAGTGCGATGTTACAGCTGCTTATCTTTAGACACATCGCCAGTACCACCTAAATTAGGCCTATCTGAATTATGAAAAGTACCAATAAAATTGCCAGGTAGCCTATTATAGTTCTGGTAAAGATGAGTCAGTAGTAGATCAACTGTATTTTATATGGATGATAAATGTAGACCGATCTGTTTATTCCAGGAAAAACTGGAGGGAAATCTTTCTGGTCACTAATCTGGATATGCACACAGTCCTTTGTGCTGATGAATGGTCCTTGGTCAACAATCAAGACACAACTTTTTGGTTCTGAAACATAGATGAGAATTTAACAACGGCATGCGGGCAGTAGGTTCAGAACAACAACAACAACCAATTTGTAAAAAAATAACTTTACAAACGTTTTGGTTAAATTCTACCATCAACAAAAAGCGCACTTTGAGGACTGGAAGGGCTAAGGGGCGCCTCTCAGGCTCACATACAGGTCCAGAGCAGCTCTGTGAGCCAAGAGGTGTGTGTATATGTGTGTGTGTGTGTGTGTGTGCATCCGTCTGTCCGTCCATCCATATCTTACCAGTGCGCAGCCTGGGCAGCTGTTCCCATTCTCACAGCTCCTGACCCTGGAGTGGACCCCACCTCCACACTCAGCACTGCACTTAGTCCAAGAACCCCACGGGGACCAGAAGATAGGCTGGGGACATGACACACCCTCGTTACAGAACCTAGAGAGGGGAGGAGAGGAGACGGGACGGGAGGGTAGAAACTGATATCTATTTTGGAAGAAATGTACATTTGTCTTCTGCCTTACACGGTTAGAGGCACTGGCGTGTGTAAGAGGGCTGATATTTACCTAAGACCATCATGCCCAAAAAGATACTGAGGGCCAATACTGTTACTGAAAAGTGCAAAACACGTCTCATAAATTAATCATAAATGTCCTTTCTTAGTAAATCACCTATACATGTTTGAGAGTTTTGCTCTTTTGAGTCAAGCGAACACGTTCATTTTTCAGCAAAAAAATTACATAAGATAAAAGTATTACATAACCAACATTTGTTCACAAATAGACCTGCCATCTCCCCCTCTCCTCTCACCTTTCGTCCCTGACGGGGCCCACACACACGCGACCACCGTGACGGGGCGACGGGTTGTTGCAGGAGCGCTGGCGCATCTCAAACCCCGTTCCACAGGTGGTGCTGCACTGTCCCCATGACGACCAGGGGGTCCAGCCTCCGTTTCTACGGCAACAGAAATGTGATGTTATAGGAGGTTCAAAGAATCCTGTAGCGCCGTGGGGAAACCAGTTTCAAGATTGAGACATCCAATAAGTACATCCAATAAGTACATCCAATAAGTACATCCAATAAGTCCAATGAGTCCAAACGGAAACGATGGCTTGATGAGTACAGAGTAAAACGTTTATTTGTAGAATCTAAAATAAAAAGTTTCAGGTAAAAAAATGGTTCCAATATTCCAGGTAAACGAAAAAAGATTACAGAATTTTTTGTACTAAATATATTTTCCCTAAAATATGCATTATAGAAGTACAAATTTGTAAGTGCTTAAGATTCCGTTCAATCTCTTTAAGCACTCAACACACTTATGAATATGGCCCTAATTTGGGATTCTGAGAGGGAAGCAAAACCACTTGCTCAGGAGCTAAATGTGACACCAGAAACACATTCTTCAATTTGCTTAAGTGCTCTGTTCCTCTGAAAGCATTTCTCAATTTTCAATAGCCACTTCCAGACAGACAGACATATGAGGCTGCGTCTGAAACGGCACCCTATCCCTTATGTACTGCACTACTTTTGACCAGAGTTCATGAGTAGTAGACTATATAGGGAATGGGTTGTTATTTCACACCCTAAATGAGATGGTGGTTGGTGGTTAGGGTGGCAAAATTCCTGTAACATTCCCCAAATTACCAGGTTTTCCAGAAAACCTGCTTGGAAGAAGGGAAGAAGCAGGAAATACACAATCCTCCAATCAGGATCTATATAAATCCCTATTTGTTTTACATACCTGTAACAGTTGGAGACTTCGACGGTGGGCCCCTCACAGTTCCTCCAATCAGGATCTATATAAATCCCTATTTGTTTTACATACCTGGAACAGTTGGAGACTTCGATGGTGGGCCCCTCACAGTTCCTCCAATCAGGATCTATATAAATCCCTATTTGTTTTACATACCTGGAACAGTTGGAGACTTCGATGGTGGGCCCCTCACAGTTCCTCCAATCAGGATCTATATAAATCCCTATTTGTTTTACATACCTGGAACAGTTGGAGACTTCGATGGTGGGCCCTTCACAGTTCCTCCCACCACAGCGAGCTGGAGGGTTGTCACACTCCCTGGAGCGACACAGACAGGTGCTGGTGCCTTCGCCGTCGTCGTTGCTGCATTGTTGCCACGCTGCCCAGGGTCCAAAGCCGCCAATGGTGATCTGGTTCCTCAGCTGAAAATCCACACAGGGCAGAGAGAGAGAGATAAGAGTGTCAGGGAATTTACTGGATATCATTAATCATGTGACAATAACCTTGACACAGGAAAACTGTTATTTTACCTTTATTTAATCAGGAAAGTCACCTGAGGCTAAAAATATTTTCCAAGGGCGACCTGGACAAACTGAGTCCCCAAGGCAAAACAAAATGTTACAATGTTAAACTGTCAGACTACTACTGTACTGTATATGACCAGAGTCCCCAGGAGAGACCAGGCAGAGTGGAGGTATTCTAGGTTGTCAGACAGCCAGCAGTGACGCAGGCAGCCCCAGGGGCTTACCAGTGACAATATTGACACCTAGGGAAATAACAAAACGAGTGGGGTAGGGGGAATTGGGGGTCCCTGTTGGCACTTACCGGACACACAGTGATGTTCTGACTCCACTGGCTCATGTTAGAGCTATCCTCCAGGGTGGTGCATCGCCTCTGTTTCCTGTCCCAGCCACAATATGGGTCCCGGGCCTCCAGGCATAGCCTACAGGGGGCAAGAGAGATGGAGGAGAGGGGGAGGGATAGGGAGAGGGAGATGGTGAAGGATAGAGAGAGAGCAGTCAGTCAAAGCAGTGAACACAAGCAAAGAACACCCACCAGCCCTGTGAGGCTGGCCCACTAAACCATGTACAAATAAACTCACTCTCCCTCCAGGCACACAGCCCGTACCCCTGTGATTCCTAAACTAAGGAGCGTCTGACTAGAGGTAAACAATTCAGCCCCCCCCCCCAACCCCCCCCCCCCCCCCCCCCCCCACACACACACACACACACAGTAAAGTAAAACAAAAGTAAAACAGGAGCTTAATGAGGGGTTATTAAATCTAAACCTGTTAATGATGAAGTTAGGCCGTGGGAGACAGGGAGTGAGAGGGAGTGAGAGAAAGATGGGGAGGGAAAGAGAGAGCTGGAGAGAGAGGGAGAGAGAGAGACTAAAAGTGCAGAGAGAGCGCAAAAGAAAGAGAGCGAAATAGAGAAAAGAGAGAGAAATAGAGAACTTATTGTAATAAACACATCAGTCCTTACTGCCCTGTACCAACTCCTGACTGCCTCCCTCGCAGACCTGGGTCCAATAGTATTTGATATAATTTCAAACACTTGATTGAGCTGGTCTGTTGCTGTAGAACCAATAGAAAAGTACCAACAAGTTCCAGGCAGGCTAAAGCAAATGCTTGAAGTATTTGAAAGATCTCAGATACTATTTGAACCCATATATGCTCCCTATTTCCTGCCTGTACTACCTCTTTACAGCCCCCTAAGCTAGCAGAGAGAAAGAAAGAGAATTATATTCTTGGCACCAGCCCCCTTGGTTTATTTGAGTGGGGCCTCTGGTGTTTCAGCTACGAGGTCTAAGCATCACTTTGTGTTGTTACAGAACACACAGCCAAGCCCGAGCCAAGTCCTGCAGTGGGGAAGGTGTTTTAGGAGTTAGTGCTGAGCTGACATATTGTATCAACCTGCATCAGAGATGGCCTGACTCAGAGCTAGAGGGAGAGAGAGGCTATGGGAAGGGATCCATGTTGTTGTGGTGTTGTTGTTGTGGTGACATCAGAGAGATGAGAACGCTTCTGCTGCACCATAGCTTTAAATGAGTGGTAAGTGAGAGGGTGAAGACCTGGCAAGCATAACATGTTGATACCGTTTAGCTGCCTCACCAAGCACTGTTAGTGTGCATTCTGTTTACTCAGACACATAATGCTGCTTACAGACAGACAGGCTAAACACTCACACTTAAGAAGCCAGGTGGATGTGCATAATAATTCATTGTAAAGCAGATCTCTTTCTTAGAGGAGGATAATATCTAAGAGCATGGTGCAGATCTGAGGTCCAATTACCCTCCGTTACAGTAAGCCAGAAGTCAGGCCCGAGGACACACACCCACCCTCAGGGCGCACACCTCAAAGCTAAAATGCCTTCAGCTGAAAGAGTTTACCCTGGACCTGGTCTCATTAATTACAGTGAAGAAATCACACACACACACACACAGCGATGAAAGCCAGCCATCCATGTAAGCTCTTAAGACTACGAAAATGCGTCAGCTTGAAAATAATGCTGACTTGACGGTTTTTGACGAGCGCAGTGAGCGAGAGGGGCAGTGGAGGACGGGTTTACCAGAGAGAAAAGGAGAGCCACCCTGCAGTACAAACATCACCGCAGGGCAGGGCATGCCAACCGTCCCGTCTGCTCACCTTACTCATGCCAGCTTACTGTAACAATGGGCCTCATAGGAATAAGAGATTGGGGGTAATCCCGCTCTCTCTCCGTCTCTTTCTCTCTCACATGCACGCACATACAAGCATGCACAAACACACACACAGTGTGGACAGTATGCTAAACCCACTAGTCTACACTGTAAATTGTACAAAAAAAGGTGCTGTCCAGAATCTAAAATGGTTATTTGGCTGTCCCCATAGGAGAACCCTGTTTACACTCCTCAGTGGAAAAGGTCCTTCTAACTGGAATCAAAAAGGGTTCTTTGAAGGGTTCTCCTATGGGGATATCCGAACAACCATTTTAGGTTCTAGATCGCACCTTTTTTTGTAGGATTTACAGTGAGGACTAGTGGGTTTAGCTCCGATCCCATCTGACCTTTCTCCAGCTGCATCAACTGTTGGCCAGCCAAAGCTCACAGGGCATTGTACAAGTAAAGGAGATCAGCCAGCCAGCTACAGACAAGGCTCTGATGTAGGCCCTGTAAGGGATGAAGTGGGAGCAGGTACACTCAGAAAAGTAGAACCATGTATGGTTCTTCAGTTTGTCCCCATAAGCGAACCCTTTTTGGTGCTAGGTAGATCCCTTTACAGAGTCACATCAGGCCTGCAAGTCACATTATGCTGGTTTGCAAAGTTATGTTTAATTCCTATTGGAATCCAGCCAGGGTTAGGATAGCCAACAAGTTAAATGTTTAATCACCCGCAACCTGCATTCACAATGACTGCCAGCGTAGGGCAGATTAAATACTGAGACTACCTCAATCATCTAAACTGGAATAACCATCTCAGTCACATGTGCAATAAATCAAACAGACTACTAACAGATTGGATCAACCAATTAAAAAACAAAAACTTTATTTGGCCTCCCAGGTGGCGTAGTTGTTAAGGGCGCTGTACTGCAGCGCCAGAGACTCTGGGTTTGCGCTCAGGCTCTGTCGTAACCGGTCGCGACCGGGAGGCCCGTGGGGCAACACACAATTGGCCTAGCATCGCCCGGGTTGGCCGGTAGGGATGTCCTTGTCTCATCGTGCACCAGCGATTCCTGTGGTGGGCCGGGTGCAGTGCGCGCTAACCAAGGTTGCCAGGTGCACGGTGTTTCCTCTGACACATTGGTGCGACTGGTTTCCGGGTTGGATGCGCACTGTGTTAAGAAGCTTGTGTATCGGAGGACGCATGACTTTCAACCTTCGTCTCTCCCGAGCCCGTACGGGAGATGTAGCGATGAGACAAGATAGTGGCTACTAAACAATTGGATACCACGAAATTGGGGAGAAAACGGGGTAAAAAAAAAATTTAACTTCTTTTTTATTTAACTAGAACAAATTCTTATTTTCAATGACGGCCTAGGAACAGTGGGTTAACTGCCTTGTTCAGGGGCAGAACGACAGCATTTTACATTGTCAGCTCAGGGATTCGATTTTACTAGTCTAACGCTCTAACCACTAGGATACCTGCCGCCCAATGATTGTACATGCAAAAACACAGATATTAAAACAAACAATTCTGAAAATCACCCTGCAATAGAGCATGCTGGGAAATATGATATATGGCTTTGGAAACCCTTCTTGCTTTCCAAAGAATCATGTTTGCCTTTCAAAGAATCATCAAATAACCCTTTCTTCCAAAAACTGTTCTTAGGATGTTAAAGGTTCTAGGTAGAACCATTTGCCTTACAAAGAACCCTCGTCTTTCAAAAGCGGTTCTTCAGATCAAAACGGTTCTTGGTAAAACACTATCCCTACGCAAAGAACCCGTTTGGAACCCTTTTTTCTAAGAGTCTACATGTGATGGTGTCTGCTGATAGAGAGTAATGTGGGATTTGCACAGTGTTGGGGAGTAGCGAACTACATGTTGTCAAATCAAATTGAATCAAATTGTATTTGTCACATGCTCCAAATACAACAAACACAACCTTACAGTGAAATGCTTACTTACGGGCTCTTAAGTAAAGTATACTTTTCTCAAGGATAGCTGTAGTGTAAATGAACTTAAGTCATTGGTAGCTTTGTAAACTATATTTTCAGAGTAACATCCCCAACACGGGTTTTGTAGTGTGTGTGTATGTGTGTGTGTGTGTGTGTGTGTGTGTGTGTGTGTGTGTGTGCACGTGAATGTGTGTGTTTCAATGAATGTGAGAAGACTAGGGAGATATAAAGGTTACAGGAAAGAGAGAAGGAGAGAAGGCTTCTGTATGGTTCTGACACCAACCCAAGATATTTAATTCACCGGCCTCTTTTACTGGTGACATATCACACTATATCAAAACAGCGAAGCCTCAAAACAAAACACGGGCTGTTAAATTTTAAACAGAGCGACCGGCAAAAATAAACCAAACGATAAAACAATGTGACTTGGCTGTCGACAGACAGCTTGTGATAAATCTCCAGAGTTCGCCAGGGGGCTTAATGGACATTTTAAAAGGGATTGTGAGAGCTGTAAACCTGCTGTCCTTTACTAGGCCTTTTAATAGAACGTCATAAAGACAGCAGTTATCACTTTCCGTTTAACTGCAAATCATGACCTCATAATTGTAAACAAGACAGAGACAGACAGACAGGTTGTGTAAATATTCTGATTAGAAATGTAAGTTGTCATAGCCAATAGGCATATTGGGGACAGGCCAGCTTCAAGGCTTCCTCATCCCAGAAGAGAGGCTCTGTCCCTGGGGCTTCCCTCCAGCCTGCGCTGGGCTGCTCTGACGTGCCGGCCGTGGTTCATCATAAACCTTTGGCCAGATAAATCCCCCGGTTTAGCGTAGCGTTACACGCTAATCGCAGCTCAGGATCCAATTAGCCTCATAGCACCGTGCTAGAGGGCTGGGGAGGGCTGAAACGTCCAGAAGCAGAAAGATGGCTGCCTGCCAGAAGGACCCGTCTGCCTACTGAGTTGTCCTCCTGTCTGCTGCGCTGTCCTTCCGCTATCCCTCTTCTACTGTCCTATGGGGGAAGGGGGGGTGGGGGGGGGAGGTGATGGTCACCTCACTGATACTAAACTACAATGCACACATAGTAGCAGGAGACAGAGACAGAGAGAGAGAAAGGTGTGAGACAGAGAGAGACAGAGAGAGGTGTGAGAGAGAGAGAAAGAGGTGTGTGTGTGAGAGAGAGAGAGAGAGAGGTGTGAGAGCGAGAGAGCGAGAGAGAGCGAGAGAGAGAGAGAGAGAGAGAGAGAGGTGTGAGAGCGAGAGAGCGAGAGAGAGGAGAAGGGAGAGCAGACGGTACAACCTCACTGAAAAAAGAGGGAAGGTTTGTCAGCATTTCGGGAGCTGGGAGGGTGTGAGGCAGGTTAAGACAAACTGCCTGCCCAAATAAAGGCTGAAGGAGGAAAAAGGAGAAAGATGGAAGGAAGGAGAAAGAGGGAGAGAGGGAAAGAATGTGTAAAAGAGAGGGGGATAGAGAGAGAAATATAAATGCTTTTAATATGGGGGGTTTGCCAGTGAGGAGAGCCCGTTAAAAAGAAAAACATTCTGCAACAGTGATAAATACGTAGACTTTGTGATTACTTCCCCCTCTCCCCTGCTCCCCTCACTCTCTCTCAATCCCTCCCTCCCTCAATGCCTGACCTCTCCATCTCTCTCAATCCCCCCTCTCTCTAACAATCCCTCCCTCTCCATCTCTGTCAATCCCCCCTCTCCCTAACAATCCCTCCCTCCCTCTCCATCTCTCTCAATCCCCCCTCTCCCTAACAATCCCTCCCTCCCTCAATATCTCTCTCAATCCCCTCTCCCTAACAATCCCTCCCTCCCTCAATCCCTCCCTCTCCATCTCTCTCAATCGCCTCTCTCCCTAACAATCCCTCCCTCCCTCAATCCCCATCTCTCTCAATCCCCTCTCTCCCTAACAATCCCTCCCTCCCTCAATCCCTCCCTCTCCATCTCTCTCAATCCCCTCTCTCCCTAACAATCCCTCCCTCCCTCAATCCCTCCCTCTCCATCTCTCTCAATCCCCCCTCTCCCTAACAATCCCTCCCTCCCTCCCTCCCTCTCCATCTCTCTCAATCCCCTCTCTCCCCCATTCTCTCTCTCCCCCTTCTCCCTCTTTGTCCATGGCTCCCTGGTGTGTTCCTGGGAGTGGAGTGTTCATACAGGCTTAACAGCACTGTGTTTTAGAACCCTGTTGACAGGCTGGCGGCAGCATCAACAGACCATAAATTGTCTCTGCTGAGGACCAGTGGGTGGAATTAAAGTTCTTCTCACACAGACAATAAAACACTGGATTTATTCAGGGCTCATGGGACTCTCTGGAGATGTTAAAGCCAGAATACTATATATAAATAGGTTATTATTGTCCCCAGGGCCCAACCTCAGGACTCAATGCTGATGACCAGGGTTTATAAGATAAAAAAATGCCCATGGGCATTAAAATAAACTTGAGAATTGAATAGTTCCCACCTGTAAAAGCAAATAACTATTATTTTGCCTGAGGGTCTGTGAAATATAGTAGACATTTATTTTAATTTTATTTAACTAGGCAAGTCAGTTAAGAACAAATTTTTATTTTCAATGACGGCCTAGGAACAGTGGGTTAACTGCCTGTTCAGGGGCAGAACGACAGATTTGTTTGTACCTTGTCAGCTCAGGGATTTGAACTTGCAACCTTCTGGTTACTAGTCCAACACTCTAACCACTAGGCTATCCTGCCGCTCCACTAGGCTGACCTTGCTATCCACAAATGGTCTGATTGTGAAAATAATTTAATAAACAATGAAAACACCTGAAGTTCCCTGAGCTAGAGAGGATCAGGAAATCATTGAACTTCTACACTGGAAAAATGAGCTGGTCATGTTCATGGTGAACACCCAGAGACAGCCACTTTGTGCTTTCATGATGTTGTTTTAAACTCCTGCAGCACAGGCCCACTAATCTGCTACCTCCCCTGACTGGCGAGTTGCAGCTATGGTAGTGCTGTAAATCACAAAGCAAGCCAAACTCCCACTCCTACTCTGTCTTCACCTTCACCACCTAAACATCAAGGGTACTACACTTAAGAGGTTGGCAGGGAAGTAGGGGTAAGTGGTTAGCATCTCAGGGCTTCTATCCTGATTTAACACATTCACAACATTATTACGCCATCTCCCAATCCTGCCATTGAGCTGTATGTATGGACCTGGAACACCTTGCCTCAGTGAAAGTGTTGACAGAGCTACTTTGCTGGCGCAGCTTGGCTACAACGTATCACTACCATGCAAACAACACTGCAGCCGCTGCAGAATAAATAAGGCTACTTACTTACAGAAAGTGGAGGTGAGAGAGTGAGAGAGCGCGAGTTCGAGAGGGAAAACACAGAGAGAAGGAGAGAGAGAGAGATTGAGAGTGGAGGTGGAGGCTGTACTTAGCAGTAGGTAGTGGCCATTGGGGCCACTACCTACTGTTCATTTTCACTAACAGAGGGCAGACTACACCACCTCTGTAGGCGGTGCAGTACATAGCAGTAAGTCACCACTAAACAGACAACACTGTGCAAAGCAATATGGCTGATTTGATCCCTAAACAGACACCAGGCACACTGTACCGTTCAAAGCTGTACACATAAAAATACACTGAGCGTACAAAACACCTTCCTAATATTGAGTTGCACCCCCTTTTGCCCTCAGAACAGCCTCAATTCATTGGGGCATGGACTCTACAAGGCGTTGAAAGCGTTCCACATGGATGCTGACCCATGTTGACTCCAATGCTTCCCACAGTTGTGTCAAGTTGGCTGGATGTCCTTTGGGTGGTGGACCACTCTTGATACACACGGGAAACTGTTGAGTGTGAAAAACCCAGTAGCATTGCAGTTCTTGAAACTCAAACTGGTGCGCCTGGCACCTACCACCATACCCTGTTCAAAGGCACTTACAATCTTTGTCTTGCCCGTTCACCCCTTGAATGGCCACAGATATAAAAAATATTATAATAACAGCACTTAAACATTAGGAGTTTTCCCAGTGCTGTATTTCCATTAAATCAAATCAAATCAAATGTATTTATATAGCCCTTCGTACATCAGCTGATATCTCAAAGTGCTGTACAGAAACCCAGCCTAAAACCCCAAACAGCAAGCAATGCAGGTGTAGAAGCATTAACATCCTATCCATTCATGCTAATATAGGGGGCAAAGACAGAACCAATCATTTCCTTCTCTGGCTGAACACTAGTATAGTACTGCCATTCATGTGGTAACAGAGGAAGGATCCTTTTCCAGAGTGAGGGGTTATCTCTGTAAAAAACGGATAACTTTAGACTTCAAAATAAACCATGCCATGGCCTCTGTAGTTTTTCCACAGAAACCTCCATTGTGTCACACAGAGGGGGCTGAAGAAGCCAATATGAATTGATGTATTGCTGTAGTTCCACTAGTTATTATGAGGTTTCATTATGAAAGGCTGTATGTGTGAATGGGACTGGGAGGGCCACCCACAGATCAGGCTAGGCCACTGACCGACTGGAGAATAGCCTGGCCGGCTCAGCCAGACAGACAGACAACAGGACAATGTGTTTTGTCACCCCACCTGGTGGGTGTCCTTCATAAGACCCACTGACATCCGCCACGCCTATGGAGAAAGAGGGGGACAGAGAAAGGGAGAGGTCCTCTTTGGATAATCCAATTCAGAAAGACATAACCTCTTTATAGGCTTCTGGCAGAGTGTTGTTGTCCTGGGACTGTCTCATGCAGACTGCTGTATTAACACAGAGGCAGAGTGTTGTTGTCCTGGGACTGTCTCCTGCAGACTGCTGTATTAACACAGAGGCAGAGTGCTGTTGTCCTGGGACTGTCTCCTGCAGACTGCTGTATTAACACAGAGGCAGAGTGTTGTTGTCCTGGGACTGTCTCCTGCAGACTGCTGTATTAACACAGAGGCAGAGTGCTGTTGTCCTGGGACTGTCTCCTGCAGACTGCTGTATTAACACAGAGGCAGAGTGTTGTTGTCCTTGGACTGTCTCCTGCAGACTGCTGTATTAACACAGAGGCAGAGTGTTGTTGTCCTGGGACTGTCTCCTGCAGACTGATTTAATAACACAGAGGCAGAGTGTTGTTGTCCTGGGACTGTCTCCTGCAGACTGATTTAATAACACAGAGGCAGAGTGTTGTTGTCCTGGGGCTGTCTCCTGCAGACTGATTTAATAACACAGAGGCAGAGTGTTGTTGTCCTGGGGCTGTCTCCTGCAGACTGATTTAATAACACAGAGACAGAGTGGTGTTGTCCTGGGACTGTCTCCTGCAGACTGATTTAATAACACAGAGACAGAGTGTTGTTGTCTTGGGGCTGTCTCCTGCAGACTGATTTAATAACACAGAGACAGAGTGTTGTTGTCCTGGGGCTGTCTCCTGCAGACTGATTTAATAACACAGAGACAGAGTGTTGTTGTCTTGGGGCTGTCTCCTGCAGACTGATTTAATAACAAAGAGACAGAGTGTTGTTGTCCTGGGACTGTCTCCTGCAGACTGATTTAATAACACAGAGACAGAGTGTTGTTGTCCTGGGGCTGTCTCCTGCAGACTGATTTAATAACACAGAGACAGAGTGTTGTTGTCCTGGGGGTGTCTCCTGCAGACTGCTGTAATAACACAGAGACAGAGTGTTGTTGTCCTGGGACTGTCTCCTGCAGACTGATTTAATAACACAGAGGCAGAGTGTTGTTGTCCTTGGACTGTCTCCTGCAGACTGCTGTATTAACACAGAGGCAGAGTGTTGTTGTCCTGGGACTGTCTCCTGCAGACTGATTTAATAACACAGAGACAGAGTGTTGTTGTCCTGGGACTGTCTCCTGCAGACTGATTTAATAACACAGAGGCAGAGTGTTGTTGTCCTGGGACTGTCTCCTGCAGACTGATTTAATAACACAGAGACAGAGTGTTGTTGTCCTGGGACTGTCTCCTGCAGACTGATTTAATAACACAGAGGCAGAGTGTTGTTGTCTTGGGGCTGTCTCCTGCAGACTGCTGTAATAACACAGAGGCAGAGTGTTGTTGTCCTGGGGCTGTCTCCTGCAGACTGATTTAATAACACAGAGACAGAGTGTTGTTGTCTTGGGGCTGTCTCCTGCAGACTGATTTAATAACACAGAGGCAGAGTGTTGTTGTCCTGGGGCTGTCTCCTGCAGACTGATTTAATAACACAGAGGCAGAGTGTTGTTGTCCTGGGGCTGTCTCCTGCAGACTGATTTAATAACACAGAGGCAGAGTGTTGTTGTCCTGGGGCTGTCTCCTGCAGACTGCTGTAATAACACAGAGACAGAGTGTTGTTGTCCTGGGACTGTCTCCTGCAGACTGATTTAATAACACAGAGGCAGAGTGTTGTTGTCTTGGGGCTGTCTCCTGCAGACTGCTGTAATAACACAGAGGCAGAGTGTTGTTGTCCTGGGGCTGTCTCCTGCAGACTGATTTAATAACACAGAGGCAGAGGGCTGAGACACAGAATAGCCTGGGATTGCAATGACAAACAATATGCAAAGACAGAAAATAGAACCATGTCAATTTCTGTATAAATCCTGTTTGTGTCTGTATCTATGGCTGTGAAATGTATGCATTCTGCATGAACTTTTATTTGAATAAGATTTCCTAAAAGCCTAAACTAAAGAATAATAGGCCCTTCACACTTTCCTGCATGTTCTGAGCCGACCTTAGATATCACAATAAATCACAGTGATTGACAGCCCATCACCTGTCATGTATATTTGCAGTTCTGCATGGTTTTCTCTGTGTGTCCCCTGACAACTGACTGTGTCTGCTACTGAGGCTGGCAGATATAAGGCAGCATGCAGGATTAAGGACAGTGTTCCCCTGTTGTGCCCTTGAAGCCCAGTGTGATTATTCCACCCCACTGTGTTTTAAATAGGCCTGGCTACCGAGGCTTCCGCTCTGCTCTCACATCTCCTCACTCACACCTTGTTTAGTATTCACCACTGTACCTGACGGAGAGGAGTGAGTGTGTGTGTGTGCGCGTCTGTGTGTGTGTTACCGCTGGTGACATGTGATGGAGAAAGGAGCGAGCTGATTCATCATATGCATGAGCCCCCCCACCCACACACACACACACACATACACACACACTCCTCCACATACAACAATCTCCTATACAGTCGGTTGCCCTTCATGCACACCCGCATGCGTATATTGCACAGCGAGCTGACAAAGCATGGATGCAGCTCTAGAGAGTTGATTGAAAGCATTGATGAAATGCATAAGGCCTGACAAACAGAGAGGAGAGAGAGAGAGAGAGGGAGAGAGAGAGATGGGAGGGCTTTTCTCCTCCTCACTCAGCCATGAGAGAGAGGGGGGGGGGGGGGGGGGCTGTTTTCGATGAACGACAGAGGCAGCCATCAGGCAGCTTATTCTGGAGATGACAGCCAGAGCATTGAGCAGAGCTCACACTCAGAGACTCATATTGAACTGGCAGGAGTCAGGCAGGGCAGAGTTTGAGCCACACGTCTCCCACTAAATGAGCGTGAATCAGAGAGACAGTAAAAGATAAAGTAAGGCTTCCTTTCTCTGTTCTCACTCTTTGTTAGAAACACTGCTTCGTTAATTAAAAGCAACACTGCAACATATTAAACGTGTTATTGTTTTGGTAGTGTATCATCAAATAATGAATATATTAGTACCGAGTCCCAAGAGATAAGACTACACAGTCAGTTCCTCAGGCGGGTATAATTCCAGCACTTTATACTCATGGCAAGTGACTATAATTAAGCAATAAACAACACTCTGTACATTTCTATGGTAATATACCACAACCAGTGATGTAGTGGTAAAAACATTGGTGCTCAGTCTCTGATTGTCGGGAACGGTGAAAAAAGTAACGCTTCCTATACTTTCAATGTTTTTTCCCGCGAAAGGTTGGTAAGATGTGTCTACCTGCGTTTACCATCCACTACACCACTGACCACAACCCTGGGATGACATGCAGAATGTGGAATAATTCTCAGTCTGAGACATTCATGTCTCAGTCTTGTAGTTGCAGCTTTTGCTCACCTGTACTCTTCCATAAGGTTGGGTTTGTTGGCCAGGTTGGCTTTTATTGCACTTGTACAAAACAGAAAAATGTAAGAAACTCACATCTCAGTCTTGTAGTTGGAGCATCTCTCCAGAGGGATCTTCAGAACTTTGTTGTTGAGTCCTACAAACAGTGACCTATCACTTTGAAGGATCTGCAGGCTCAAGATTGGCTCCTGCACCCCAGCGGGGAAGAGTTGGATCTCCTCCAGGTAACACCCTTGAAGGCTCTTATTGGTGGTCGCAAGAGCCTTCAGGATGGTGCCGTACTCTGATTGGAGGAGAGAGGAGGAAGAAGATGATGAGAAATCATTGCTTGTGCTGTATACAGCCTAGAGTCAAGAGGTTTTCCTATTCAGGTCATGTGGCTAGGAAAAACTCAGAGCTCTATAATATGACAATAGAAAATCCTTTGGCTGGACAGCTAGTGAAGCATGCCGGGATCCTCTCTAGGTTTCTTCCTTCTAGGGAGATTTACCTTGCTAATGTGCCCTTTCCTTTATAAGTCAATTTAATTGATTGACCCCTGACCTTTGAACTTAACTGACCTGTGCCAATGTACATGACATGGTAGAGTGTGTCGTGACCCTGTACGATGTCCACCACCAGCCTGGAGAAGCGCACGTCATCCTGCATGACCAAGGGGTCCACAGAGACGGGCTGCACCACGTCATTCATCAGGTACAGCCGCTGGGCGTCCTGGAGGCTGCGCTCCGTCAGACCATCGTTAGGACCGCCGTCGTCATCTATGGTACCACACTGAGGAGGGGAGGGGGGATGGGAATGGAAGGGAAGGGAGAAAGGGGGAGAGAGACAGGGAGGGAGGGAAAGGGGGGGATGAGAGAGAGTGCGAGAGAGGAGTGAGAGAACAGGAGAAAGAGTGAAGAAAGACAGAGGGAAAGAAAGAAAGAGAAAGAGAGAGAGAGAAAAAAAGAAGTTACTGAAAAGGAATAATACTTCATCTTAATAGTCATTGTTGCTTTGAATAAATCAATACTATGCCTCTGCCTGTGGTCATTTCCTTCTTATTTTCTCCTCCAGTAATCACGCTTATTCACACTTACAATACTGTTACACTGTAATGATTGTTGTTTGGCAAACAACATCTCTGTGTCTGGCAAGCTACAGCAACAATATGCTTTTGAAATGCCGGATGACATGAATTTCTTCATAAAGCTACAGTTGCATTGCTAAAAAATCAATGATGTGGGCTTTGGGGTGCATAATCCCTGGTTCTTATATGCAGTGTCACCTAGATGCAGAGTCTGTTAGTCCTGTTTCTGGGGACACGCAGGGTGAGCAGGATTTTGCTCCAGACCAGCACTAACCTGGAAGTTGGGGTGGGCAGTACCTGGAAGTTGGGGATGGAGTTGGGGTGGGCAGTACCTGGAAGTTGGGGATGGAGTTGAGGTGGGTAGTACCTGGAAGTTGGGGATGGAGTTGGGGTGGGCAGTACCTGGAAGTTGGGGATGGAGTTGAGGTGGGCAGTACCTGGAAGTTGGAGATGGAGTTGGGGTGGGCAGTACCTGGAAGTTGGGGTGGGCAGTACCTGGAAGTTGGGGATGGAGTTGTGGTGGGCAGTACCTGGAAGTTGGGGATGGAGTTGGGGTGGGCAGTACCTGGAATTTGGGGATGGAGTTGGGGTGGGCAGTACCTGGAAGTTGGGGAAGGGGTTGGGTAGTACCTGGAAGTTTTGGAAGGGGTTGGGGGTGGGCAGAACATGACATTTGGGGAAGGGGTTGGGGGTTGGCAGTATCTGGAAGTTGGGGAAGAGGTTGGGTAGTACCTGGAAGTTGGGGAAGATGTTTTGGCAGTACCTGAAAATTGGGGGTGGGTAGTACCTGGAAGTTGGGGATGGGGTTGGGGGTGGGCAGTACCTAGAAGTTGGGGAAGAGGTTGGGGGTGGGCAGTACCTGGAAGTTGGGGAAGGGGTTGGGGGTGGGCAGTACCTGGAAGTTGGGGGTGGGGTTGGTGGTGGGCAGTAACTGGAAGTTGGGGAAGGGGCTGGGTAGTACATGGAAGTTGGGGAAGGGGTTGGGGGTGGGCAGTACCTGGAAGTTGGGGGTGGGGTTGGTGGTGGGCAGTACCTGAAAGTTGGGGATGGGGTTGGGGGTGGGCAGCCAGGTAGAGCGGGGGTTCTCCTGGGAACGGAAGGGTCCATTGAAGGCCTGGGTGATGGAGCTGAGGTTAAACGCACACACTGCAGACGCTGCTATACTGTTCCTGTAGGACAGAGAAAGAGAGGGCGAGGAGAGGGAGAGAGGAGAAAGAGAGAGAGAGATGGAAAGAGAGAATAAGAGAGGGGGGAGAAGAGGGACAGAGAGAGAGAGACAGTGTTAAAAACCCAGTGAACAAAGAGGTTACAGTGTTGCTCATACGTCTCTCTAACTGAGAGCTCAAATTGATCCATTATGTACACCACACTGTCTAACAGTCCCTTCTTTTACAGGTGCATTAAAGACACAGCCCGTGTGATTCTGCTGGAAGCTGTGTCTGTGCTTCACAATTGTCATGAGACTGCTAAAGTGAATTAAGATACACACACACACAAACAGATACACCCTCCCCCCCTCGCCCCACGCACACACACACTCACTGCACTGAACAGACTTTACTGTACAATAAACTCTACTTTACTATACTTTCCTTTGTATTTTTTTATTTTTTATTTTTATTTTACCTTTATTTAACCAGGTAGGCAAGTTGAGAACAAGTTCTCATTTACAATTGCGACCTGGCCAAGATAAAGCAAAGCAGAATGTATGGAATGCCAGCACACTCATAAATGGGCTGGTATACTGTAGCATGGGGATGGTGAGGAGTACGATACAATAGGGCCCTATGGAATCACTGTATGGTTTGACATTTGTTACTTTCTTCTTTTATACATTTCTATATATGTTATGTTCTTACAGAGAACAGTATGAACACTGTATGTCATACATGCCTTATATACGTATATACGTGTATTGTCCCTACACCTTAGTGGTTTGTATCTAGCAACCATCGTGGAAATCCGATTGAGCTCTGTAGAAATCCATTAACACTGTCAGAGGAACCCTCTGTACAGAGAGTGTGAGACTGCATCAGTGAGTGAGTGTGCTACCTGCGGTGAGCAGCCAGCAACCTAACCCACAGACAATTAGCTGCAACAACCACTAACCAGGCTACAGCCACAGAGCTAGATACACCCTCTCCCTGCCTCCCTGACACTGTGGTGTCCCAGGGACTGCAGTCTGCAGCCAAGTGTTATGTTGTGACCATGGCTGTGGTTACAGTTACAAATGAAGCCATTGTTACTGTTAACGTCTAAACCGTTAATAAAGATTTAGGCTATTTTAAAACCTCCCCTCAATGAGTCAGTCCCTATGGTATTAAACAGAACCTCTTAATCACACTCAGCTCACTGTGTCTTTATGTCTTAATGTGGAGGGGAAAGAGAGGGAGAAAGAGAGGGATGAGAACAGTGAAAAAAGAGTGTCAGAAAGCAGTGCTTAGGGAGCACGAGCCCAGTCCCTCCTCTGCTCCTCTCACAAAAAGGGTAATCAGCAGCCAAGTAGAGAGCAGAGCAGGGCTTTAGACTTAGGCCTTGGTCAAAAGTAGTGAACTAAAAAGGGAATACAGTGCCATTTGGGATGTAGCCTAGGGATACAGAGGAGATATAATCCACAGTGCCCTTCATGTTCTTACATAAACCAGCCGGCCAGTCGGTACAGATGACACAACCCTTTCTGTGGTGTCATGGTACTGTTCCTCTGTGGCTGGCTGGCTGGTGTTCCCCTATGGCCAGTGTTATGGGAGTAAAAGGTTGTTGTCCCTGACCACACCAGCCAACCAGTCGGACAGGATGACACAGCAGTTTTTATTGTGTCATTGTACAGTTCCCCTATGGCTGCAAAGTGTTATGGGAGAAAAAAGCAGAAGAGCCCAACCAGAGCTGGTGATTTCAACAGCATCCACTGGACTTCGTCATTTTTCTGCACATGCTCAGTGCAGCTAAGTGACACTGCTTCATCCCAAATGGCATCCTATTCCCTATACAGTGCACTACTTTTGACCAGGGCCCATAGGGTCTAGTCAAACGTGTCACACTATATAGGTATTAGGGTGTCATTTGGGACACAGACATTGCCTGCTTCTGCACATGCACAGTGGAGCTCAGTGGTGAAGGCTTCTATAGAGAGCAGACTAGTATGGATGATACACATCATCACACCAGATGGCCCATATATACAGTACCAGTCAAAAGTCCGAACACACCTACTCATTCAAGGTTCTATACTTTATTTTTACTATTTTCTATATTGTAGAATAACAGAAGACATCAAAACTATGAAATAACACATGGAAACATGTAACCAAAACAATTGTGAAATGTATTTCCTTCTTAATGCGTTTGAGCCAATCAGTTGTGTTGTGACAAGGTACAGTAGGGGTGGTATACAGAAGATATACATACTTGGTAAAAGACCAAGTCCATACTGTATTATGGCAAGAACAGCTCAAATTAGCAAAGAGAAACAACAGTCCATCATTACTTTGGGACATGAAGGTCAGTCAATGCGAAGAACTTTGAACGTTTCTTCGAGTGCAGTCACAAAAACCATCAAGCGCTATGATGAAACTGGCTCTCATGAGGACCGCCACAGGAAAGGAAGACCCAGTGTTACCTCTGCTGCAGAGGACAAGTTCATTAGAGTTAACCGCACCTCAGAATGCAGCCCAAATAAATGCTTCACAGAGTTCATGTAACAGACACATCTCAACATCAACAGTTCAGAGGGGACAGCGTGTGTCAGGCCTTCATGGTCGAATTGCTGCAAAGAAACCACTACTAAAGGACACCAATAAGAAGAAGAGACTTGCTTGGGCCAAGAGTCACAGGCAATGGACATTAGACTGGTAGAAATCTGTCTTTTGGTCTGATGAGTCTAAATTTGAGATGTTTGGTTCTAACTGCCGTATTTTTGTGAGACGCAGAGTACTGTAGATGAACGGATGATCTCCGCATGTGTGGTTCCCACAGTGAAGCAAGGCACACTTAACCAGCATGGCTACCACAGCATGCTGTAGTGATACTCCATCCCATCTGGTTCGCGCCTAGTAGGACTATCATTTTTTTCCCAACAGGACAAAAAAGTGAAGGAGTGCTGCATCAGATGACCTGGCCTCCACAATCACCCGACCTCAACCCTATTCAGATGGTTTGAGACGAGTTGGACCACAGGAAAAGCAGCCAACAGATCAAATACTTATGTCATGCAATAAAATGCAAATGAATTACTTAATAATCATACAAATGTGATTTTCTGGATTTTTGTTTTAGATTCCATCTCTCACAGTTGAAGTATGTATACCTATGATAAAAATTACAGACCTCTACATGATTTGTAAGTAGAAAAACCTGCAAAATCGGCAGTGTATCAAATACTTGTTCTCTCCACTGTATATATATATATATACACACTGTATAGAGCATAGAGACACCTGGATTCCAAAATACTTTCTAACACACACAATTACACACAAGTGCGCGCATGCACACACACACAGTAACAGATGTGCTGTGCCTATCATTGGCAGGCTCTAGTCTCAGCAGGGTATATGGAGCTAATGCAGTCTGTGCACCTCACCTCAATAGAAAAAAAACCCAGAAAAAATACATCAAGTGTGTTCCACATGGTACCCTATTCCCCATATAGTGAACTCCTTTTCAAAAGAGCCCTATGGAATTTGGGACACAGTTAAGGTAAAAATGTTTTTCCAACCAGTGAATACCTGCATCGCAGCAGAAACAAAAAGCACACTCAGCATCCCCTGTACCGTACGACAGGCAGGGAGGCAGCGAGTAGAAAATGAAGTAAGGCTAAGATTATCCATATAGATTTATTTTTTATTTTATAATTTTTGGGGGGAAGGGTTTGGGGGTCTCTCATGGGTCTCTCGTTCGCGGCCGGCTACGACACAGCCTGGACTCAAACCAGGATCTCTAGTGGCTCTGCTACTGTAGCACTGCGATGCAGTGCCTTAGACCACTGCGCCACTCGGGAGGCCCATCCATATATATTTTTACTGCATAACAATGCAGTATCTGAGCTACAATGCTATAGTCTGAAACAATCACTTTGACGAGTGGAGTCAGGTAGCTATAAAACAGCAGCAGCTATGTTACAATACAGTACAAAAGATTACTGTCTTATGCACATGCTAAAAAAAGGTGCCTGGAAGTAGTATTTTTAGCTGAAAGAATAATTTGTAAAAGTAAAGCGAATAATCATAGTAATAGTATATCTATATGATTCTTACCCAACATGTTCCAGGGAGAATATAGCTCATTTCAAGGTGCATTTGATGTTATTATGTTGAGGTGAAGGAAAAAAGTTTAGAAAAAAATCTGGCAAAATCAGGTAAAAATATGTATCACCCTTCAGATAGCTACACACACACATTACACCATGCCAGGACACCATGGTTACCAGGTTACTGAGGAGACATGCCAAATCAGATCACTGTGTGAGCCAATCAGCTTCTTCTACGATAACACCTGCAGCAGCATCCAGCTGCTCATTCAGAACGCATACCAAATATGGAGAAAGCCATTGCAATGAAATCACCTCAGGATTTTCAACATTAGCCAGTGACAGTCCCATTTCAATGTGAGAAACACAGATGCTGTAAAGCCTCACTCAGAGGCCGTAACAGAGGGAAGGACGAGGGAGGGAGATGCCAATAAGGTCCAGAGTTAATTATAAGGCCTCAGCATGCTCTGAGGGTCTTAAGTTCACTACTCTGACGAGATAATGATTGCAAACCCAGTCAGCTGCTAAAAGCAAATGCAGATGGAGACCAGCATATCTCTCTCTCTCTTTACCTTCCTCATTCACTCCCCCCTTAATTCTCTCCCTTCCTCCCTCCCTCTCTCTGTTCTGTTTTACAGTTCAAACTCCTGGGAGTTCTTTGACCATGTTCAATTTAACACAGACAGTTGGAGACAGTGCTTCCTGTGATTGCATTATGATATCACACTATTCAGAATAGTTTTAGGGAGGGACTGGGGGATTGGGAGAAAGATAGGGACCGAGACAAAAGATTGGAATGGGAAAGAGGGAGGGATACACACACAAACACACACGCGCACATGCACATCCACGCACATTGGTCCTGTACTGAGAAGTAATGATAGCCTCAGCTCCGGTAGTGATGGAGAGCAGCCACCTACTGGGAGTCAGAACTTTACAGGTGAGAGCAGCAGAAGGCGAGGGGGATGACTCCTCTCCCCTGAGAGAGAGTAGAGCACAGCAGAGCAGAGCATGGAACACATCTGAATACCAACAACTGTACTATACCACACCCCTCAACTCCACACTCCGAAACCTCAGTCTGTGAAAGCATCACAGTGAGATTTTCTTTCTTTCAGAAAAGGGCAAAACTCTCTCACTTCCTCTTCACCTATGGACCACATTCATGTTCTTTCTTTTCCACAAAAGGGCAACATCCACGTGGTGGATGCATCTTCTTTTCTGCTCACACTCATTTCTCCCTCTAGTGAAGTGGATGATACCGCATTCCTTAAACAATGGTCTGTGTAACCCAGGCTTATGAGTCAGGGCACAGCTCACCCAGTACAGTAACACACAGGATGTGTCGCGAATAGCACCCCATTCCCTATGTAGTGCACTACCTTTGATCAGGGCCCATAGGGTAATGCACTATAGGAAAAGGAAAAGTAGTAAACTATGTAGGGAATAGGGTACCATTTGGAAAACAACCACAGATTCCTTCCTCTAACCATCCCAATTCTCATTAGTGCAGGTAGAATGTGTAATGAAAAAGGCTCTCTGCCTTACTCTGCCTCACTTGCTCAAATTGTACGAATACTCATACTAATCAAATCAAGTCAAATTTGTGCCGAATACAACAGGTGTATGTAGACCTTACAGTGAAATGCTCACGTACAAGCCCTTAAACAACAATGCAGTTTTAAGAAAAATATAATAAAATAAAATAAATAGAAAGTAATTAAAGAGCAGCAGTAAAATAACAATAGCAAGGTTATATACAGGGGGTACCGGTACAGAGTCAATGTGAGGGGGCACCGGTTAGTCGAGGTAATTGAGGTAATATGTACATGTAGGTAGAGTTATTAAAGTGACTATGCATAGATAATAACAGAGAGTAGAAGCACTTTAAAATAGGGGGGGGGGGGGGGGGGTGCAAATAGTCTGGGTAGCCATTTGATTAGATGTTTAGAAGTCTTGTGTCTTGGGGTAGAAGATGTTTAGAAGCCTCTTGGACCTGGACTTGGCGCTCCGGTACTGCTTGCCGTGCGGTAGCAGAGAGAACAGTCCATGACTAGGGTGGCTGGAGTCTTTGACAATTTTTAGGGCCTTCCTCTGACACCGCCTGGTATAGAGGTCCTGGATGGCAGAAAGCTTGGCCCCAGTGAGGTACTGGGCCGTACTCACTACCCTCTGTAGTGCCTTGCGGTCAGAGGCCGAGCAGTTGCCATACCAGGCAGTGATGCAACCCATCAGGATGCTCTTGATGGTGCAGCTGTAGGACTTTTTGAGGATCTGCGGACCCCTGACAAATATTTTCAGTCTCCTGAGGGGGAATAGGTTTTGCCCTCTTCACGACTGTCTTGGTGTGCTTGGACCATGTAAGTTTGTTGGTAATGTGGACGCCAAGGAACTTGAAGCTCTCAACCTGCTCCACTACAGCCTCGTCGATGACATACTAACATACTGCATAATACATACTTAATGAGTAAAAACTACATACTATTAGTTAATTTTAGTATTCTGTAAAGGAACGTTATCCTTTCAGTTGAGCGTACTATCGCTTCGCCTGTCTACCGGAAGTTGATGCTGTTGCTATTCAACCTACTGCTAGCATAACAAATTACTAGCTAGACATTTTACGACTTCAGGTGTGTTCTTAAATTCAATCTGAGCGTTCGTAAATTCAGAGTGTTGTCAGATTGCCCGTTTGTAAATTCAGAGCATTTCGCTCTTGGAGCGTTCAGAGCACACTGGACGCTCTGGCAGTAGGGTTGATTCGAGTGTTCTGACCTTACAACTGCAGTCAAGCACCCAAGCTAACTGGCTAACTTGCTAGCTACTTCCAGACACAAATGAGAGGTTACCTCACTCTGACTATTTTACTCGCCCTAGCAGAGCTGGTTAGGCAATTTTCATGTTATCAAGAGCGTTGGTGACTGTAACTGTGCTGCTGGCAACAATTTTATTACGCCTTTTTTTGCCAACGTTTACTGACACCGACCATATTCAACGGCTGTTGAGCGTTCGTAAATTCATCAGTTATCCTGCGCTCTGGTACACTCAGACGAGAGTGCTCTGAAATCAGAGTAGATAGCCAGAGCGAATTTACGAAAGCACCCAAATGTCCATTAAGAACGCACAATGACTATACCACTTAGCTAAGAATGACAGGGATAATCAAGTCAATAAACTTTGGGTAGTTAGTTAGATAGCATTTCGTTAATATACTGGCAATTTTGATGTAATAGTAGCCAACTAACATTAGCTAGCTAGCTAACATACCGGTACCTACTGCTGTAATGATATGCTATGTGGTTTGTAAGCAGAGGTGTAAAGTACTTAAGTAAAAATACTTGATACAATTTGAATGTTTAGCAGGACAGGAAAATTGTCTAATTCACACACTTATCAAAAGGACATCCCTGGTCATCCCTACAGCCTCTGATCTGGCGGACTCACTAAACAAATGCTTCATTTGTAAATTATGTCTTGATTTTAGGAGTGTGCCCCTGGCTTTCCGTAAACTTCAAAAACAAGACATTGGTGCCTCTTGGTTTGCTTTAAATAAGGAATTTTTTAAATATTTTGTTGCTTAAGTATATTTTAGCGATTACATTTACTTTTGATACTTAAGTATATTTAAAACCAAATACTTTAAGACTTTTACTCAAGTAGTATTTTACAGGGTGACTCACTTTTACTTAAGTATGACAATTGGATACTTTTTCCACCACTGTTTGTAAGGATAGCATAGCTAACAAATTGTCAGCCAACATAACGTGTAAGGTAACTTATTTGCTCAACAGTTTCTTAACATTAACATTCTTAACATCATAATTAGTTAAAGTAATATTTATTTGTATCCTTTCTCGTTGGATTTTGGCTGCATATTTTATGCCATTTTCTTCAAATCTGACAAAAATATGAACCCTCAACCCATTTTCTGAAGAATTGCATTATGGGCACTAAAAGCATGGAAATAGTGTCCACTGTTTGTATACTTTGTATTTTGGTGAATGTAGCACGACATCCGGGAAATTTTGGCATACTAACTATACCCATAATATGACCAATACGCATACTATATAATCAATTTATGTCATAAATTGTATGGCTAGTGCAGTTAGTATGAGTATTCAAACACAACTTAAGTGTTCTCAAGAAGTGGATGCTGAATAATGCTAATCATTAGGCCTGGAAACTGCAGTAATGGAGTTTGCGTGGGGGTGGGAGGGAGAGGGTGCGTGCGTGGTTACTGCACCTGTACATGAGTGTGTGTGTGTGTTTTCCTGAGTGTGTGTGTCTTGCATAAGAAGACTATTACTCATCACTCACACATTGGTGGTGAATATCCCGTAGATGAGGTCTTGTTCAGGCAGATAGAAGGTGCTCTGCAGCTCATTATAGTAGAAGGGGAACTCTCCGGAGCGCGAGCAGTTCAGCCTGGCCTTCATGAAGGTGGTCCAGGTGTCTTCCAGTAGGAACCGCCCTCCGATGTCATTCTTACAGACGCGGGCCACCCGGGAGTAGACGGTCTTCCCACAGTCGTGTTCCACAGCGTTCTCACGCAGGAAGAAGAATGTGAAGAGACCCACATCATAGGCTGAGATGAAATGGGGCTCTGAGGAAGAGGAGGAGAGGACAAGGGAGGAGGGTAGGGGACAGAGAAGGAGAGGAAGAAGGGCATAGGGGAAGAGGAGACAAAGTCAGAGAGAGCATTAGAGTCCATGCAGCCATAGGGGATGATTCTTAATGTCATGCTAGTTTATACTGACGAATGAATGTGTCCAGTCATGTTGATAATAAAGTCATCCCGGGAGATACATTCATTAGTCACAGTCATCCTATAAAACATACACTGCATTCATTCCTCCATCTGTAAAATGCCAGAACACATGATCAATCTTGATGTGGTAAAGACATGAGACTAATGCACTCGATGAGTGGAACAAAATCAATATAGACTGTGACTTCATCATCCATTCTAGTTGGTGCTCAGAAACACTACATGGTACGGCCAATCAAACAGTCTCCCTGTTGTGAGTTGTTATTATTACAGACACGGGTTAGCCTCAGTCCCAACACTGAACACATTAACAGCAGACATAGCAGGGTTCAAACAACATTTAAAATATGCTTTATTGAGCATGCCTGGACAAAATGGAACCAATGGTTTAATTCCAAAAGTGCAAACTCTGCCCATCTGGCATTAAATTCAGGCTCAAACAAACACTCAATGACAGCATTTGAAAGGTGTTAAATACTATTTGAACCCAGATGTGATAACCAGTGGCATGCCTTCTCCCCTGTAGAGTTATAATGTAGAGGAGGATTGTTCATGACTAGAGAAGGAGTGAGGCTGTGAGAACAACACAGTATGTGCAGTCGATGCTGCTTTCCCTAAGGTAACATTCATTCTCAGTGATATCAAACACACACACACACTCACACAAACGGACAGCTTGGATGCAGAGCAGAGAGCGTAGATATTAACCTGCAAACAGTCATGATGATAAGTGCCCCGGGGGCCAGCACTACCTTTTAAGAGAATGAGATTATAGGAGAACGCAGGCGGTCAGCAGGAATGGAAACAGCATCAGAAGCAATAACAGAACGCATAATTCCATTTCAGAACACTCATAAAAAAACAACTGCGGGTAGTAGCTGGGGGCAGCAAATAGGAATGGGTAAAATGGATGGTAGAGACGGACTAGTTTACCAAATAGCACAATGTTTGGTGATATCTACAGATGCTTCCCTGCTGCAAGTCCAAAGAAATGCATTGACATGTTAATGATAGTCGATTGATAGTTAGTGGAGCATCTATAGATGGGACAAAATAAAATGTTAACCAAAAATATATATATTGTCAGCTGTAGCTTCATCCACTGTCCCATTATTCTTATCCTATAGTTTGCTTTCTCCATGTGTTTTATCGCACTGTTTGATCATTGTCTCTAGGGTAAGCTTAATGTTAACATGCCAGCATGGGGCTGCCATGTTACAACCCACAGCTTTGCTGTAAATAATTACATGTAATGTAATCCATGTAAAATCATGTAATCCATTTCTGATAATCTATCATGACAAATCTACCATTACCTCCCTAACCTGGCTCTTCATGATACTGTTTAATGGAGGACTGAGTTCTCCAGTTCAGTCAGCTAACCGATGCTTACAGCCATGTAAATGAAGGTGTGTGTGTGTGCGCGTGTGGTACTGTTTCACCAGACCTCCTGCTGGGTCCTAGATAATTACCACAGAGAGAGAGAAGCCAGGAAAAAGGCTTCAGCGTATATTAACACTACTGCTTCCCCACGGCTGTCAGACACACACACACACGTGCAGGCGCGCACGCACGCACGCACACAGGCGCACACGCACACACACACACACATACACACACGGCCCGGTTGCTGTCAGAGGTGGGATTTGAATGAGCTAATACTCTATACACAGTCGATACAGTATAATATACATGTTTAGGCTGCGTAATGTGTGTGGGCGTCAATCCAACAAACAGATTGTTCAATCTCCACACAGTCTGATTGAGGGCTGTAACTCACACACAGCCACGTGACTGACCATGGGGAAGAGGAGGAGGAGAGAGAGCAAGAGAGAGAGAGAGAGAGAGAGTTTAAAAAAAAACTTTAGGTCTGGGAACCCATGACACAATAAACACTCAAACATCAATGGTTAAACATCAATTAAAAACACAACACCAAATCTTCCTCCACTGTAACTTAACGCAACAACTACTGAATACCCCATATGCTCATAACAACCCAATGTCATTAACCAGTTTATAATAGGCAAACTCAACCCTCTGTCTTGCTGCCAACATCTCCTCCAGCATACCCACCACGTCCACAGAAGCCTGTCCCCGAATACTGCTCTTTCATCTTCCAGATTGCTAATTTAGCTGCAGAATTTTGACGTCTGGATGAGAAGCGTGCCCAAAGTAAACTGCCTGTTACTCTGGCCCAGAAGCAAGGATATACAAATAGTATATTTGGATAGAAAACACTCTAAAGTGTCCAAAACTGTTAAAATAATGTCTGTGAGTATAACAGAACTGATATGGCCGGCGAAAACCTGAGGAAAATCCATCCATGAAGTGGCATTTTTTTGATGTGGGTATTATCAATTGAATGCCTATAGAGTATCTAATGGGTTAGGACCCAGATTGCAGTTCATATGGCTTCCACTAGATGTTAACAGTCTTTAGACATTGTTTCATGCTTGTTTTCTGAAAAATGAAGAAGAATGAGACCTTTCTGTCTGTTGACTGAGGAAGAATGCAGAGCTGGTTTGCGCACCTGACCGAGTGCCCGCCTGACCGAGTGCGCGCCCTTCGTTGTTTTTCCTTTCTGTTGAAGACGCTATTGTTCGGTTGAAATATTATTGATTATTTAGACAATTGACAACCTGAGGATTAATTATAAACACCGTTTGACATGTTTCGAAAAACTTTACCGGTACTATTAGGATGTATTCATCTGCATGTTTTGATTGCCTTTGAGCCAGTGGATTACTGAACAAAACGCGCCAAAATGAATATTTATTGTGTAGCTGGGACTCTTGTGACTGCAACCATATGAAGATCTTCAAAGGTAAGTGATTCATTTTATTGCTATTTCTGACTTTTATAATTACTTTACTTTGTTGTAAATGTTTGTATGCTTTTGTAGGCGGGGCGCTGTCCTCAGATAATCGCATGGTATGCTTTCGCCGTAAAGCCTTTTTGAAATCTGACAACGTAGCTGGATTAACAAGAAGTTCATCCGATGTATAACACTTGTATTTTTTATGAATGTTTATTATGACTATTTCTGTATTTTGAATTTGGCGCTCTGCAATTTCACCGGATGTTGTTGAGGTGGGTTGCTAGCGGAACACCTGCGCCAGAAAGGTTAAGTAAGAACACTACACCCCTTTGACTAAACCTGTACTTTGGCCCAAGTATAAACAGTTGGGAAGAGAAAACCTCTCCCAGAGCTGAGAACCAAGTAGTGATCAGGTCAAATCATCCCGACCAACCTGGTACACAGATGTGCCAGAGTTTCAGAATGGACACCCCTCCCCAACAGTTGGATCCAGGTGTACCAGATGCATGTTGGTGACTATAGCTCCATGTATTATCCTCCATTGGAGGTCAGCTGTCCTCTTATCAAAGGGCAGTTTATATAAAGACCGCCAACAGCCTTTTGGGGAGGCACCTTGACCAACACATCCGACCACCTCGTCGACTTTACCCCTTCCAGGGAAGAAGCAGGGGACACTTTTACACATATTATGTATGTGGCCTTCTTTCCCACCGCATTGAACTCCCTCAGCTCCGGGGTGTCGAAAGAAAACAGAATACCCATGTCCTTCTTGAATGCCCCCACTGCAGCACTTACATTCAGCGCAGGGAACACATAATCCAGACCCTCCGTACATCAATCAGAGTTGGAAGTATCAGTCACATACTGCCGATGAAGTACTGGCAAGGAGTCGCAGAACTCAGCTACGACCTTTCACAGTAGGCAAGATGATCGGATCCCCGCTCTTTCTCCCAGCTCCTCCAACAATCTGCTACTGCTCAGCATCAGATGACTCAGCATGGTACACCCCACACCTAACAGACATGAACGTAGGCTGGCTGAACTCTTAGCACGGGATTGGATGACATTGTTATAAAAAAAGAGTCTGTTCAAAAAGCCACATCCCTAGTGGTGTGCTGGCCTTACGGGACATGTGGAAAACTCTCCAAGTCTGCATAACAGACTCATAGAATGGAGTCAGGTCAGACAAATCACCCCCTCTAGCTTTAACCTCTACGGGATCAGTGTCCCTATACCAGGACTGTTGAGCTAACGTGCGCTAATGTGATTAGCATGACGATATAAGTAACAGCAAACTTTCCAGGACATAGACAGGTCTTATACGGGCAGAAAGCTTAAATTCTCCAACTGCATTTTCCAATTTACAGTAGCAATTACAGTTAAAAAATACCGTGCTATAGTTTGAGGAGAGTGCACAACAACAAAAAACTTTTACAGCAACTTCTGAAGGTAAATAATGTACTTACATTCAGTAATCTTGCTCTGATTTGTCATCCTGGGGGTCCCAGAGATCAAATGTAGCATAGTTTTGTTTGATAAAAATCTATTTTTATATTCAAATGTAGGAAGTGGGATCTACAGTTTGAACCCCTGCTGTCTCTGGCTCCACACCCACCCTGCCTGGCCATCTAGATGTGTGAAAGTTAGTGTATAAGATCCATCATGTATGACATTCCTGGGAGTGTGTAAACTTTAATTTTGTATTACCATATCATTTTTGTATGTTCTCTGTAGTTATGTACTTGAAAATGTATCACATTTGGGCAGAGACAAAATATTGTCCAGTATTGCAATGCTACACTGGATCAATCTGAAACTTTGTACACACACTGCTGCCATCTAGTGGCCAAAATCTAAAATGCGCCTAAACTGCAATATAATATCATGGCCTTTCTCTTGCATTTCAAAGATGATGAAAAAAAATAAACATGTTTTTTTTCATTGTATTATCTTTTACCAGATCTAATGTGTTATATTCTCCTACATTAATTTGAGATTGCACAATTTTCAAAGTGTTTAAAAAAAAAATTGTATCAAGCATATGCATATCATTGCTTCAGGTCCTGAGCTAGAGTTAGATTTGGGTATGTCATTTTAGGCGAAAATTGAAAAAAAGGGTCAGACCCTTATTAAGAGGAAAAGGTGCTTGTCTAAGCCCAAACAGCCCGCTCTCCTCATCAATGTGTAGGCTGTAGGAATTTATATATTCCTCAATTCCATTCTTTTACTTTTAGGTTGTGTGTATTATGTGTATTGTTGTTAATTGTTAGATATTACTGCATTGTTGGAGCTAGAAACACAAGTATTTCGCTACACCCGCAATAACATCTGCTAAACGTGTATATGATAAATAACATTTGATTTGATTTGTATCAACCCAGCTAGAACCATCACTGTACAACAGTCTCTGGGCTGCTTGAAGCCAGAAAGCCATGACCCTAGAAGAAATGTTCACCAGGCATTACCCACCCTCGTGCAGTGGCAGGTACAGGGCTGCAGCTTTAATCCAATGTTGTCCAGACCAGAAGAAATTGACAAGGGTCCTCCGAAGCTCTTTTATCAGGCCCCCTGGTGTCTGTAAACTCATTAGTCTGTGCCACGGGGTAGAGGCGGTTGGTTAGGTTATTGGCTACCAGCACACTTCCCCTATAAGAGAGCTGGGCTAGAACCCATTTCCACCTAGACAATCAGGCACCTGCTATATTTTGAAAGACATCAGATTCTAGAATAAATCCCAGTCTTCATCCCATCTCTGCCACACTGAAGCCCCCTTGGTAACCATGGAGTGGTTCCTATTTGAAGCTGACCTGCCCACAGGAACTCACTCTATTCCGGATTAACTCTAGCTGAGGAGGCCTCCTCATACACCTTTAGAGCATTTGAGAGAACCATAACATCCTCAACCCCTGTAATAAAAACTGACATGTTATCTGCATACGCAGACAGTGCTATTGTGGGACCCTTCATAACCCCTGGCACAGAGAAACCAGTAAGCCTCACTTTTAAAAAACAAAGCACTGGTTCAATTGCCAGACAAGATAACTGTCCTGAAATTGTGCATCCCTGCCTAATACTCCTATGGACGGGAAAGGGTCAGCTCAAACCACCCCCACCTTCACCATACATGAGGCCCCAGCATACTTTAGACTCATCCAAGACAAAAAAAAACATCCCCAAAAGGCTTTCACTGTTTTGAACAAGTACTGGTGGTCCAGATGGTCAAAAGCTTTCTCCTGATCCAAAGAAAGCAAACCCACATTCACATCAGAGAGTTTAGAAATGTGTAAAACATCTCTCATCTCCAATAGCTCATTGGGAATAAACGGCGGTACATTCAAAATCGTAACCTTTGTAGATGGAGAAGAAGCGGTAACTTAAATAAACATACATTTAAGAAGTACGGCATGCACAACCGTCCGATCGACAAGACGCTCTTCTTTAAGAAGTACGGCATGCACAACCATCTGATCGACAAGACGCTCTTCTTTAAGAAGTACGGCATGCACAACCATCTGATCGACAAGACGCTCTTCTTTAAGAAGTACGGCATGCACAACCATCTGATCGACAAGACGCTCTTCTTTAAGAAATACGGCATGCACAACCATCTGATCGACAAGACGCTCTTCTTTAAGAAGTACGGCATGCACAACCATCTGATCGACAAGACGCTCTTCTTTAAGAAGTACGGCATGCACAACCATCTGATCGACAAGACGCTCTTCTTTAAGAAGTACGGCATGCACAACCATCTGATCGACAAGACGCTCTTCTTTAAGAAGTACGGCATGCACAACCATCCGATCGACAAGACGCTCTTCTTTAAGAAGTACGGCATGCACAACCATCTGATCGACAAGACGCTCTTCTTTAAGAAGTACGGCATGCACAACCATCTGATCGACAAGACGCTCTTCTTTAAGAAGTACGGCATGCACAACCATCCGATCGACAAGACGCTCTTCTTTAAGAAGTACGGCATGCACAACCATCCGATCGACAAGACGCTCTTCTTTAAGAAGTACGGCATGCACAACCATCTGATCGACAAGACGCTCTTCTTTAAGAAGTACGGCATGCACAACCATCTGATCGACAAGACGCTCTTCTTTAAGAAGTACGGCATGCACAACCATCCGATCGACAAGACGCTCTTCTTTAACAAAAAACACCATTGCTTTATTCATCCAACATAAGCAACATTTTCATAGCCTACCTTCTCTCCTACGGTGACCAGAAACTCCTCCACAGTGACAGGAGCTTCAGTAACACACCTGAAGCCATGCCGAAGTGACAGGGATGGCATCCCCATGTGGGTCGCCATATCCACCAAAACAGTGGCAATTCTAACTAGAACTACAATATACCTAATTCTACCACTGAAACACAAAAATACTCAATCATGCATAGAAAAAGGAAAACCACCAAGAAAGGAAAAGAAAACAGAGGCGATCTAACTACAGACACCACTCACACTCACTCATACAATTCCCAACATGCACCAACACTCCCAGGATGCAGAGAGAGAGAGAGAAATACAAACCCTCCAACCCAAAAAGGACTATGGTGTTGATGGTATACTAAACAAAAGGATAAAATATACAGACCACAAATTCAAATGGGCTATTCTTAAACATTACCCTCAGCTCTGGCATCTTCCCTAAAATTTGGAACCAAGTCCGGATCACCCCAATCCACAAAAGTGAAGATAAATTTGACCCAGATAAATACAGTGGAATAATTTTTGAAAAATCCTCTGCAGTATCATCAACAGCAGACTCTTTTCTCAGTGAAAACAATGTCCTGAGCAAATGTCAAATTGGCTTCTTACCAAAATACCGTACGACAGACCACATATACACCCTGCACACCCTTATTGACAAACAAACAAAACAAAACAAAACAAAATATTCTCATGCTTTGTTGATTTCAAAAAAGCTTGTGACTCATTTTTGGATGAGGGTCTGCTACACAAATTGATGGAAAGCGTTGTTGGGGGGGGGGGGGGGGGGGGAGCATACAACATTATTAAATCAATGTAGACAACAAGGACATTAAGATTTGTTCCGAAGCCGCTCCTGCATTGTCTTGGCTGTGTGCTTAGGGACGTTGTCCTGTTGGAAGGTGAACCTTCGCTCTGGAGCAGTTTTTCATCAAGGATCTATCTGTACTTTTCTCCATTCATCTTTGCCTCAATCCTGACTAGTCTCCCAGTCCCTACCGATGAAAAACATACCCACGGCATGATGCTGCCACCACCATGCTTCACCGTAGGGGTGGTGCCAGGTTTCCTCCAGACTTAACGCTTGGCATTCAGGCCAAATAGTTCAATCTTGGTTTCATCAGACCAGAGAATCTTGTTTCTCATGGTCTGAGAGTCTGTAGGTGTGTGCATTTTACTGAGGAGTGGTGCAGAGATGGTTGTCCTTCTGGAAGGTTCTCCCATCTCCACAGAGGAACTCCAGAGCTCTGTCAGAGAGACCATCAGGTTCTTGGTCACCTCCCTGACCAAGGCCCTTCTTCCCGATTGCGCAGTTTGGACAGGCGGCCAGCTTTAGGAAGAGTCTTGGTGGTTCCAAACTTCTTCCATTTAAGAATGATGGAGACCACTATGTTCTTGGGGACTTCAACGCTGCAGACATTTTTTGGTCCCCTTCGACCAGATCTGTGCCTCGACACAATCCTGTCTCGGAACTCTATGGACAATTCCTTCAACCTCATGGCTTGGTTTTTGCTCTGACATGCACTGTCATCTCAAGGATGATAAATGGAAACAGGATGCACCTGAGCTCAATTTCGAGTCTCATAGCAAAGGGTGTGAATACTTATGTAAATAAGATATTTCTGTAAAAAAATGTTTTCGCTTTGTCATTATGGGGTATTGTGTGTAGATTTCTGAGGACATTTTTTTATTTAATCCATTGTAGAATAAAACTTTAACGTAACTCAATGTGGGAATAGTCAATGAATTTCAATAATTTACAAAGGCACTGTATATCACTGAATTGCTGAGGGCACTAGAACAGTCTGCAGCACCTCACCCGCCCTCACCCTACGGACTCAACCAAGAAGGGCCTACAGCAGCACTTTGATATTTTGCACAGATTTTGTCAGACATGGGCCCTGGCAGTGAATCTCAGTACGACAAAAAAATATTTTTTTTCCAAAAAAGGTCCAATAGCCAAGACAACAAATACAAACTATAACTAGACACTGTTGCCCCAGAATTACACCTACCTCGGCCTAAACATCAACACCACAGGTAACTTCCACAAGGCTGTGAACGAGATAAGGCAAGACGGGCCTTCTATGCCATCAAAAGGACCATAAAACTCAACATCCCAATTAGAATCTGGGTAAAACACTTATATTAGTTATCAAACCCATTGCCCTGTATGGTTGTGAGGTCTGGGGTCCACTCATCAACCAAGAATTCATGAAATGGGACAAACACACAATTGAGACTCTGCATGCAGAATTCTGCCAAAGTATACAGAGCAGAATTAGGACTATACCTGCTATATTCTACAACCACCTAAAAGGAAGCAATGCCCACACATTCCACCACAAAGCCCTCACCTACACAGATTAACCTAGAGAAGAGTCTCCTCACCCAGCTAGTTCTGGGGCTCTGTTCACAAACAAAAACAGACACCACAGAGCCACAGGACAGACACATTTAGACCCAACCAAATTATGAAAAAGCAAAAAGATAACTATTTGAACCAATGGTAAGATTCAACAAAAATAACAGCGCAATCTAGAATGCTATTCCACAAAATGAGGTGTAAACTGAGCTACACTTCCTAACCTCCTGCCAAATGGATGACCACATTAGAGACACATATTTTCCACAGATCACACAGACCCACAAAGAAGTTGAAAACAAATCAAACATTGATAAACTCCCATATCTGTTAGGAAAAATACCGCAGTGTGCAATCACAGCAGCAATATTTGTGGCCCGTTGCCATAAGAAAAGGGCAAACAGTGGAGCATTGTAAATATAACATATATTTATCTTCCCTTTCGTACTTCAACTACTTGCACATTGTTACAACACTGTACATTGGCAATAATATAATTATTGCCAATGTACAGTGTTGTATCATTTGAAATGTCTATATATTTTTTTAAATATTATGTGAGTGCAATGTTCACTAATGTTTTACCTTGTTTAATTACATTTTGATTATTGTCTGTTCCATTTGCATTGAATTGAATAAAGTGCTTTGAATTTGAGAGAGAGAGAGAGAGAGAGAGAGAGAGAGAGAAAGAGAGAGAGAGGGAGAGGGAGAGAGGGAGAGAGGGAGAGGAGATTATTGCCTGCCTGCCTGTGTTCTTTAGGGACTTCTACATCCTCAATGCTCCCCAGGCACTCCACTTCATTCTCATTTATAATAAAACAGTTGGTCAGTACCTGGCAGGTCCCAATCCAATAAAGAACAGATTGATTAGATTCAGAACCCCCTCTGTTCTATTCTGTCTGTTTGTTTGTGAATCCCCCTAACTGGGGAGGCTTATGACTAGAAATGAGATTTTAATTCTCACTCAGTCTCCTCTGAGGTTGCTCGATCCAGCTCAAGACTCTGGAGGAAGAAAATGGAGCTTTGCCCCAAGAGGCTGTGTGTATTTTTAGGTGGGCTGAGGGAACGGAAAGAAAAGGTGGTGTGTAACTAAAGTGAGTGGTGTGGTGTCTATCTGCCTGTCTTTCTGCAACTAGCTGTGATTATGCTGATGAGCAGAGCGCTCTCTTCGCCTCTCCACTCCTCCCTCCCTTGCTTGCTCCCTCACTCGCTTGCTAGAGAGGCTTCAGTAAAGCCCACCTCCCCAACACACACACCTCAGACACACACACTGTCAGAAGAGAGCCCTGTGTAGCATGAAGCATGCAGCACGCTGTAATTTCACCCTCTCCCTGACGCGAGGAATAATTACACTGCTCACTGCCTTCTGAGTCTCTGAGTATATCACCTCTCCTGTGCCTGGCCTGTATACCTGTATACCACTATCTCCTACCTTTCCTCTCACCCCATTTCTCCTTCTGTCTCCTCCTACTGAGTCTTACTTCTCTTCTCTAGCCTCCTACCCCCTTTTCCTCTTTGTCCCCCATCTCCTCTGCCTGGCCTCACCTTTCCTATCCTCCCTTTCTTCCCCTTCTTACTCCATTCATTGACTCCTGAGTGTCTCTCCTCTCTCCTGGTCTACCACTGTGGTGTCTACCTCTACCTACTCACACTTCCTCTCTCCCCTTTTCTTCCCCTTTTCTTCTCCTTCCTCCCCCTTTCTCCTCCTACTCTGTGAAGCCAAGAACTGTGTGGCTGCTGTGTTTGAATTATTGCAGATGAGAAGCACCGTCTCTGGAAGGTTTGTCTTTTTCTGCATGAGTCAGGATGTATTCTGGAGGTGCATTCAGTAAAAAAAAACTTGGTGTCAGCAACAGGGATATTATAGACACATAGCCATGACTTTTGGGGCTGATGGAGGTTTATCTAACTTAGCTTTTCTACGGTGCCAGCCAATACCAGCTCATACGGTCCACTCCCTTCCTACCTCTGTGATCCCTATCCCTATCCCTGATCCCTATTCAACACTGTGGTGGATTACTCAAATCGCTTTTTGTGGTGCCAAATTACCATGGTTTTTGTACTAGGATACAAGGAAAGGGTAGGACATAGTTCCACTGAGAAACATGGTTGATAGACTGCATCAAGACAATAAACAATCTGGAAGCGCTGGATCTCTGACAAAGATCTTAGCCCTTATGCAACAATCCACTTTAATTGACACTACACAATGATAAATGAGCTAACACATGGTGGACAGTGTGTGTGTGTGGTGTGTGTTTGTGTGTGTGTTACCATTGAGCCACTTGGAGTTGTACTGGGCCGTCCTGAGGGGTGGCATGCCCCCCAGGCTCCGGTAGATGACAGGGTCGCGACCAGAGAAGTCGATGACCGTGGCGGCATATAGTTCGCCGCTCTCCGTCACCACCGCCGTGGAGTTATGGCGAGGGTCGTAGGGGCACCTTGCCACACCGTTCACGCGATCCAACACACTACTCATATTCCCAACCTGGGAGGAGGGAAAGAGGAATAGAGAAAGAGATAAAAAAGATATAGAGATATATCGATAGAAAATATAGAAAAGACAGAGATAGAGATAGAAAAGATAGAGATAGAGAGCGATATAGATAGATAGAAAAGATAGATATAGAGATAGAAAAGATAGATATAGAGATAGAAAAGACAGATATAGAGATATAGAGAGCGATATAGATGGAGATAGAAGAGATAGAGATATAGATAGAGATATAGAGAGAAAGGGAGAAAGATAAATAGGGTGATAGAGAGTAAGAAAATGATAGTGATAGTTGTGATAGTTATAGTTGTTACTGTCTTCCCCTACCTCTAAAGTCTCCTCCAGACCATATGGCTGTTTGATATTTATATTCAAGTCTTTATCTTATTCCCTCCATCATTCACCCCCCACCCTGCCAGTTACCACTCTATCCCCCTCTTCCCTCCATCCACTCTTTCTTCCTCCCACCATCCTCCTTTACCTTCTTATCATTCCTTCCCTATCACCCCTACCCAGCCCCCTGTAGGTTTTCACTCTATTCTACTTCTTCCTCGAACCCCATCCACCCTGACATATCATTCCATCCATCCCTCCCCCCTTACCTCCCGGGTGATACAGAGGGGCTGGAAAGCGTTGGTTCCACAGGTAATGACCTCAGTCTTATTGACCAGCAGGACGCGGATGTAGTTCTGACACTCCACCTACAGGGGGTGGTAGAGTACAGAGATGTTATAGGTTAGAGAATTACATACAGTACCTTGGTTGTATTCACTAGAAACCAAATGGAAGAAAATTGACCGAAACTGCGTGGGTCTACCTGTACTTGATAAGAAACCTGATTTAAAAAGCTGCTTGTTTTCATTGCAAAACATTTGGCTACAGTTTGTAACAGTATGCACTAATGAATACGAGCCAGCATTACTCACCACTCACTTCAATGATATGACTGTAATGACTGTCTATCTTTCATCTGTGAGATGAAATGTAACACATCTAAACCTAGTCCAATCACATCTCATTCTTAGAAAGAATTCAAGTTTGTTTATTTGTCATATACACGTGATATGCAGTATATGGAGTACAGAGTGCAACTAATTGCTTACTTGCAGGTTTGTCATACACATTGAGGGAACCATTGTCTGACGATTGAGGGGGAAATTTTTTTTATTGAAACTTCTTAGTTTTCCTTAAATATATTGTTTTGGCAAATAGAGTAACTTTGTTTCAGAACTTGAGGTCAGACGAGGTTCTACAGGTTTCAGAAAGAATTGACTGCTTTTTTGTTTCTCCCCTCTTGAGAAAAATATGACAAGGCATTCAATTCCTACAAAGAAAAAGTGAAATAACAAAATGATCACAGTGTTTATCAGCCGTTGGAAGGAGAGGAGAAGGGCCACTTCCTCATCCAATCAACTGCCCGCTTTTAAAGTAAAAGCTTTTATTCAGGGTGGCATCCTGTGTGTGTGTGTGTGTGTGTGTGTGTGTGTGTGTGTGTGTGTGTGTGTGTGTGTGTGTGTGTGTGTGTGTGTGTGTGTGTGTGTGTGTGTGTGTATGGATGGGGGGGACACCCTTAAAGTCATCGTTTACCTCCGTCTTCCCTTTGCTCTGACAGGACCTCCTGGTGTCATCGTCTGGACCCCATTCCGTTGCCTAGGAAACCAAAATAAACACACATAAAAGAGTGACTGGATGCAGCATTCACCTGTTGCCAAGGGGGCTGCCTGACTAGTGCCTGCTGGCTGCCTGACAATGATGCAACTGTTGAACTTAATTTTGCTACTAACAACACAGATGCAATGAAAAGACATGAACCTTATTGATGTTTGTTAATTGCGTCAACATGGATCTGAGTGGGCCAGCCAGTGGATTATGAGGTCAGGTAACCAGATAGGACCAGGGCTGCGTTCTAATTTGCAGCCGAGATGTCATTAGAATGGAAATGTCTCTACCACACCACAGCCCACTTACATTCCTTTAGAACCGCATTGGGTTTAATTAAGAATGCCCCAGCCCCAGCTCAGTGCTGGGACACACAAAAACAAACACACACACACACACACGAGACAGACACACACCGTCCTACAATCCTCTACCACACCGCCATATGCTTTTTCTCCACTGCCCAATTGCATTTTTATTTTTATTTTTAGAACCGTAAGTCTTGGGTTAAATTACGAATGCTACACCAGGAGACTGGTCTTGCTGCTCAGTGCTGGGGCACACACACACAAACACACACACTTGGCTATCAGAGCAGCATTGGCATTTTGTATGGGAGCCTGGGAGATGGCCCTCTCTCTCTCATGTTGGTTACTGTGTCTAGGTCTCTCAGTCTCACCAAAAATAGCTGTGGTGCTGCTGGCCTAACCCTAGTGCTGGGAGAGAGAGAGGCTGGAGTTGGCACGGACTAGGTCCAGCTTATACCCCCACTGTGTCACTTGTCTCCCTCCTCTCTCCCCCTCTCCCTCTCCTCTAATCTCTTACAGTGAATGGGGGTCCTCTCTGCACACTGGAGAAAGAGTCTGCCATTCGGGTTCTCTATCGAGTATTGACTTTAAGACGGATCATCCATAACACACCACACAACCACATCGACCGATATTTTGGCTTATTCTTCACACAGTGGAACATTGTCATGCACAACAGGGCTAGGGGACACTACAGAGACCACATCGTGGTATGAAAACAGATACCCTAAGACTGGAATCTGGACACAGATTAAAGTGTCCAAAAGCGTCAGAAAGAAAAGGAAAGAGAGTAAGAAAGAAAGAGACAAATTGATTAGTGAAATAAATCGATATTTAACACGATGAGAGAGAGGAGTAAGCTAGCCGTGTCTGTGTCACAAATGCAAACTATTCACTACATTGGAGCCCAATGGACCCTGGCCAAAAGTACTGCACTATATAGGGAATAGGTTGCCATTTGTGATGCATATGATGTGTCTGCTGTCCCTGAGATGAGGCTGGGTGTTATCTCTCTGTTCTGAGAGACTCTTTAATTAACCTTGCTCATACTGCACTGAACAGAGAGAGGGAGAGAGAGAGAGAGCGAGAGAGAGGTGGGAGGGGGAGAAAGATACAGAAAGAGAAAGGGTGGGGGAGAAAGAGAGAACGAGGGAAAGAGGGGGGAAGAGAGAGAGATGGAGAGTGAAAAATGAGAGAGAAAGACAGAAAGAAAGACAGAGACAGAAAGAATGAACGATAGAGAGGGAGAGAGAGAAATGAGCTGAGAGAGAAAGCTGCAGTCTGTCATGTAGGCCAGCCAGCCATACTGAAAACACTGTGATGAAATTAGACAACTAGAACAGTTTAAACTCACAACCGATAAGAGCTCGGGCCTCAAATGGAAAAAGAAAAACAGAAGCTTTTTATTATATAAAGGCGTTACTCTACCACCATGACAGTCAACAAGCACTTCAAATAGCATCACGCATACCCCCGCGCTAGCAGTGCTGAGATGACATGATTCAAAACACTCACACATTCACACCTCTCCTTCCACTGCCGTAGCTCTGTTTGTCTCAATTGGAGGTTGGTGTGTGATGGATGCCTATGTGGTGAATCATCGTTCAGGTCATTACCATCTTTTCTCAGCGAGGCCCCATCTCCGAGGATCCCATCGGCTTAACCCCTGACCCCTCGCCCCTACCTCTCTTCACCCCGGTCTGGAACAAAGCCAGCTCAAAGCCAGTCCTACTCTGAATACCACAGGGCCCATGCACTCAGAATACCAATACCACTCTACCCCCCCAGCTGTGACAGGCACTCTGAGTGGGGTGACAGTTGTACAATTCCTGCCTGCCCGGGCTGGGATGGATGGAGCGGTTTGTACTGTATGTCTGCCTGTGAGCAGGCCCCTAGGGCCTCAAGGCAGTGGTGGAATGAGGTCACAGTGTAGAGGCTTGAACCTGTGTTACAGTTCCAACTACAAGTGTTCATTTAGAAATAATGATATATGACATAGTGATGAGGAGAGGTGGAGGACATGTCAATGTCACTGTTCATGTCCAATACAAACTATTCTAGACCAGGTTCCTAATCCTGTTATATGAGTTTGACATTATGATGATTGTTTGTTAAATTGAGCTACTGACATTTTAAAGTAAAGAAACATCATTTCAACAAGTCATTCACTCGACATGCCAGTTTGAAGAGGACTATAACACATTGGTTTGAGCAATAGAAAATGGCCATTACTAAAAAAACTCAATGAAGTTAAATGAAGTCAATTATTCCAGACCTGGACTGATTTGCAGATAAATTGCGACAGATGCATTTCCTCTATTAGCAGGGCCAACAACAAGGCCTCCAACAACACTGTCTATTTACCCTCAAACCCAAGTGTGACACCTCATTTCTCCAACTTTGCCACTTTTGGAGGCAATAAGTATTCTGCCCTCGGCAACCCGCTACAGAAAAAAAATCATGGATTTTTCATGGGCAAATAAAATAGCTGAAAGTACAATTAGTGAAAGGATGAAGGATTCATCACTTATGTTTGGGAGGGAAATGAATTCTATTTTTACAGAGGAAGTAATAAATGCTAATGAAACAAACCGCTAACAGTGAGCCAGACAGTTAAAGAGATGGGAAATGGCTCTTCCTTTAACATGGATGGCACTCTGTAGATAAGACTCTGTCATTCAGTGATATTTGACAACAATCATGTTGACTATTAATTATGGTTTGTAAATATGAGGAATAAATGTGTCTGTAGAGGAGTGTTGACAAAACCTTACTCCAGGAATCAGGCAGAACTTCTTTATCCGCAGTAAGAGTTTATTCAAGCAATTGCAAGGGAGATCACTCTCAGGATAAACAGGAGAGGAACTCAAAAGTTAGAGTCACACAGTCATTATACACTTATTTTACACAATGAGCTGCTTGCCACTCCTAGCCTACATGTCTAAGAGAAGGAAGTGATTTGTTTTTTAAAGCCTATTCAGTATGAAGAAGAATTTGGCCTTGAGCTGGGTCTCTGGTGCCCAAAGCGATAAGGAGCCACCAGCAAATCACGCCTTTGTGCGGTGTGTGAAGAGGGTAGTGGACAGCTATGGAAAATTACCAGTTGATACGGTCGGTCGGTGATAGATAGATCGATTGTACTTTTCAACTCAAGCATTTACATAGCATTAGACTGTAACAGAACCATTTTGCCACAACAAAACATTTCAGTTGGTGTGCTTGGTTTTAGTAGGCTACAAGTACAGTATTTAGTACTACGATCACAACCACTGTGATAGCTTGGGACCATGCAGTGGACAGTATGTATATTGACTCTTGTGGACTTCCCTTTGTACACGTACCTTCGTACCTATATAGACTCTACAAATGTATTTAGTGGACTGAGAATATAGTTGCTGTTGAATCTATGTACTGCTAAATCCATTTCCCTCCCTATATCCTTGACTCAACCTCAAAATCTCTGTCAAACCTCTTCCTCCTTTGACGTGAAGAGTAGGGAACATTATTTGCATACTGATCTGTGATGAAAGTGTGGAGAGGAGGCAGAGATCACCCAGCTCTGTACAGCATGTTATAGCCTGCTAGCTGTTCTCTGCTCTACTCCAAGGTCCCCTCACTTCAATGGGCCAGCATCCCGTTCTGCTTCGTCCTCTTACATACTCTTACAGTACCCTATTCAGGCTCCAACCGACCCACCCTCCACTCCACTACCTCTCCTTCCTCCGTCCCCTTCTCTACTCCCCTCTTCATTCACCCTGTCCCCTATCCACTCACCAGTCCCGCCCTCTCCCCCCTGCCCTACTGACGGATGTGACAGGACTCTCAATGGCTCTGCCTCATTGTCCATGAACACTGATCCCTACACAAGAGGGCGCAGATATGCTCCCCTCCCCCGTGCACTCCTCCAGCCCTCCTCTGCTGCCCTCCTCCTCCCTGTGCTGTGCACTCCAGCCCTCTACTGGGCCCTCTCCTCCTCCCTGAGTGTGTGCTTGTGTGTTTGTCCGTAAAGTAGACCATCTTTGAAGTGCCACAGCTGTTCTGACCCAATATGTACACGAGAGAGAGAGAGAGAGAGAGAGAGTGATGCGGAGAGAGAAATGGAGAAAGAGATCCAGGGGACAGTAAACCATCTGAGAACACCATTCTATCACCACTCCTGTACATCTGTAGCAACTCCCAGCTCCCGCAGCCTCCTTGTGAAGGGGGCTAGGGGCAGTATCCTATCCAGTAAGAGTGGGTGAATGATGACTTTAATCTGTGAGTGTGGTGCACGATAGCTCCTCTCTGCCCCAGTGGTGCCTCCTACAGTCTCCTACAGACCATTACTCTACATCAGAGGAGAGATGAGGCAGAAACAGGCCGGCTGGGCCGTCTCCTTGATTAGCTGCACCATCTTGGATCATCCCTCAGCACATACGCTGACACACACATACACTCGCAAAAGCACACACCACATGCACACACGCACTCTCACACACACACACACCCACCCACGCACACACACACACACGGTCCTGCTGTGAGACACTAGCAGATTACTTGTCCCTATCTGGCTCTGTAGGCCACAGATTATCCTCCCATTCTGACAAAGACCACATCAATTATTCATTCTCTTTTGAAATTGCAGCAGGAAAATGTGATCATGAGTCTGGATGAATGATATCAGGCGTGACTCATCAAACTCCAGGTCATGGAGCTGGGGATGGAGCTTGGTCATGGAGCTGGGGCTGGAGCCGGGTCATGGAGCTGGGGATGTGGAGCTGGGACTGGGGCTGGGTCATGGAGCTGGGGCTGGGTCATGGAGCTGGGGCTGGGTCATGGAGCTGGGGATGTGGAGCTGGGGCTGGGTCATGGAGCTGGTGCTGGAGCTGGGTCATTGAGCTGGGGATGGAGTTGGATGCTTTACTTCTGAGGACAACTGCAGGGTGTGAACATCTCATTAGGGAAGCTCAAGACACACATACATGTAATGCATCAGCCATATTTTGACCCTCCTCTACTGTCTTTATAATACCAGTCTGTCCACTGTCATAATGTACAGTTGTATGTGAGGGGCATTGTTGATGAGGATACCAGAAAGTGAAGACTTTAACCCCAAAATACACCCTATGGCTATGGGCAAGACTTACACCAACGCAATTCATATTTGTGCCTGTGAAAAACTGGATTCCTACCTACATGTACATAGTACTTCAATCAATCAATCACCTAACCAAACCTCCATGTACATATTACCTCAATCAATAACCCCAACAACCTCGCACCCCAGTACACTGACTCTGTACTCCTTGTATATAGCCAAGTTATTTTTATTTTGCGCTAATATATTGTTTTAATCTATTTGCTAATTTTCTTACTTTTTAACTGTATTGTTGGGAAAGGGCTCATAAGGAAGCATTTGACGGTAAAGTCTACAGTTGTTGTATTCGGCACCATGTGACATTTATTTTATTTGGATTTGATACCTTTCAGTGTTTGCATCTTCATGTCAAGATGTTTCAAACAACCAGATGTCATTTTGTTCTTCTCCATCCTTCAACAAACTACTTCAAGAAGTTTACATAAGTAAGTAAATCTAAACAAGAGAAAATCATTTATTTTCCTTCTCGAGCCTAAAGAGTTTCCCACAAACCTGTGTTGACCAGGGAGTTTGAAGAGAAAACATCCTGTTGTTTGGGGAAGATATAGTTCAGAGGTCACCTCTACTCCCCTGACCTTGGTTCTCACAGCCCAAAACAATGCATCATGTGACAGAACAATACCAGCAAGTCAAACAAGGCTTTCCCCCAATGACCGAAAACAGCTTTCAGCTTCCTTATGACTCAGTCAATCACATCTGATTCTATAAGGCCAGAGCTCTTTCTCAATTCATCTTTCCTCAATTCCACACATCTTCTTGCATCACCTCTTCCCAAAAGGCATTGTAGGAGAAGGTCTGTGGGAAGGGACCTTGGACCTTTACCTTCAATACAGTTGGGAAGGTTAGAAAGAGGAAGTGAGGAATTGTGGAAAGATGAATTGAGAAAGAGCCCTGGTGTTTGAGAAGAGCCATGGAACATACCGTAGGCCAACTGGGGCCAAACTGATCTGGGTCCAGCAAATTGAGAGTCCTCTCAAGCTTCAGGACCTGGTTAATGACTGGTCTGAGGACAGATCTGGGTCTCAGCAGTGTACCATTTCTCAAGATGCTCTAAAACATTATCTGTAGAAATTAAAAGTATTTTGTGGAACATAAGGACAACAATAGAGAGAAATTGACCTGAATGGATTTCTTTCTCGCTTCTCCCAAACAAACGTCTGCCTGATATTTGGGATAATGGTTATTGAAATTGGGTCATTTTGGAGAGAGAATGGGCACACTACCCTGTATTTTCGAAAGGAAAGAGATAATCACAAAGAAACTCCCTGCAATACCTTCCTTACATTTACAGAGGAGGAAAACAATCATCAGAAATGGCAGCTGCTATGCTCTGCCGAATGGAAGAATGCAATTCAACATGAGAGCCACCGGGTCAGACTAAATGTGTGTCTTTCAGAGCTTAAAGAGACAGGAATATAAGTTGAACTAAACACTTTATTTACCGCTCTGAAGACTTCAACATTTTCATTTCATTCTCTCTCTCTCTCTCTCTCTCTCTCTCTCTCTCTCTCTCTCTCTCTCTCTCTCTCTCTCTCTCTCTCTCTCTCTCTCTCTCTCTCTCTCTCTCTCTCTCTCTCTCTCTCTCTCTCTCTCTCTCTCTCTCTCTCTCTCTCTCTCTCTCTCTCTCTCTCTCTCTCTCTCTCTCTCTCTCTCTCTCTCTCTCTCTCTCTCTCTCTCTCTCTCTCTCTCTCTTCTCTCCTCTCTCTCTCTCTCTCTCTCTCTCTCTCTCTCCTCTCTCTCTCTCTCTCTCTCCTCTCTCTCTCTCTCTCTCTCTCTCTCTCTCTCTCTCTCTCTCTCTCTCTCTAATCATCTGATCTGAGAGAATGGTTCAGGTGGGTGAACAACATCTCTGAGGTATGCACCTCAGAATAGATCATCTCAGTTGCCATCCACATGTGTAAATATCATATTTGTCATTACTTATAATGCAAACAAATTCCCCTTGAGGAACATTCAAGAGATCAGACCAGACTAAACTGAACTAGAGAACACAAAACCCCACCTTCCCCTCCATGTTTGGAGAAATATACCACTGGAACTTTCATTCCAGTCACATGGGACAGAGTGACTCTTGACCCAAAAAGACACTCAGTGGACGATTGGGAGGACAAGCTGGCTGAAGAGTGAAGCTGAGAGCTTCACAAGGAAGCTCAGCTGGCCTAAACACACCTTCTCACCTCTTCTTTTCCCCCTCTCGCTCCATCTCTAACATCCAACCTTCATTCACAAACCCTTCATCCCTCTCTCCCATCTCCCTTCATTTTCAACCCCCACTCACAAATCCTTCATCCCTCTCTCCCATCTCCCTTCATTTTCAACCCCCACTCACAAACCCTTCATCCCTCTCTCCCGTCTCCCGCCATCTCCAACCTACATTCCAAACTCCTAACCTCCTCACCTCTTCTCCCATCTCCCACCTAGAATCACAAACCCCTCTCTCCATCCATGTCAGTGGAACGACATTCCTATCCCCGACCTCTCATCCCTGACTTCTCCTACACCAGTTGTCAAGCCAGAAGATATTGCATGCTCTGTAACTCCCACTTACCACACTATACTGACATGTGGTTGTACGACATTATGCAGCCACTGTCATGCCCTATGTAACATTAAGGCAAAGGTGTAAAGTACTTAAGTAAAAATACTTTAAAGTACTACTTAAGTAGTTTTTTGGGCTATCTGTACTTTACTTGACTATTTATATTTTGACAACTTCACTACAATATAAGGAATTTTAAATTACTACATTTACTTTTGATACTTAAGTATATTTAAAAGCAAATACTTTTAGACATTTACTCAAGTAGTATTTCACTGGGTGACTTTCACTTTTCTATTAAGGTATCTTTACTTTTACTCAAGTAGGAGAATTGAGTACTTTTTCCACCACTGCATGAAGGAATGTGTGAGTGAGTGGGCTTTGAGCTACAAGCAGTGAGAAGACAAGGCAGAAAGTGTGGTATTCTTGGTACAAATAAGCAAACTGACCAGACCATCACCTCAACGTGAAGCAAAGGAAGCACAGACCAGACTCTCCAGATCAAAAGAAGACAAAAACTCTAAATACTGTACCTGCCTGTAGTACCTACACAGAGACATCTGGCCTATCTGAATGACATGCTCCAAAGGGAAACAAACACTAAAAGAGGAACGCAGATGAAGGAAACAGTCTCTCTTTCTCTCCTGCTTTCTGCTGTTTTATTGTTCCTGTGAGGAGGCCCACTGGTGGAGCAGAGAGTCTACATCACAGAAACATACTTTCAGCAGGGTGTGTGGGTGGGGCTCAATGTGTGTGTGTGTGTGTGTGTGTGTGTGTGTGTGTGTGTGTGTGTGTGTGTGTGTGTGCACATTCTATCGGTATCAGGGGAAATTCTTTCGATTTCTGCAGTTTGGCAGAAGTAGCTACTCCTCCATAAAGACAAGAGAGGTGGGCTATAAAAATCCATTCAGACCTTTTGAAGGCATTCCATGGATGTGTCCTGTGCAGGTTAGGTGTCACGCTGGGTTAGGTGTGTGTTGGGCTGGCCAGAAGGCCAGATTGGGAATGTTTAGTTGGACTGTGGTGAAAGAAAGACTTCCCTCTCTTCCTCTCACTCTTTCCTCTCCCCCTACCTCTCCTCCCATCTCTCTCCCCTCCCTCCCTCTCTCTGCTCCTCTTTCTCACTTTCCCTCTCTCCTCCATGCTTGCCTGCCCACTAATGGCAATGACAGGTGTTCTCACAGGTGTCTGTTAGAATGGCCTGGGCATGCCCTCAAAGCCACGGAAGCATCAGAACTCCCCCCCACCCCATCCCACCCCAGCCCCCCACCCCAGCACATCACAGGGAAGAGCTAGGTTTGTCCTACTGATCTTGCCTGCCAGGTGCTTCATGTTTGGCATGGAAAGCCGAGCTCTGTCACTGTCTCTCTCTCTCCATTATAAAAACAAATACACTTTTATTGGTCGTATACACATATTTTGCAGATGTTATCGCAGGTTCAGCGAAATGCTTATCTCTAGCTCCAAAATGCAGTAATAAAAAAAAGGAAAACAAACAAATTAAGACATATTAGAACGAGCAATATCAGAGTCCTGAATATAAAAAAATATACATACACTACCTTTCAAAAGTTTGGGGTCACTTAGAAATTCTTGTTTTTGTCCATTAAAATAACATCAAATTGATCAGAAATACAGTGTAGACATTGTTAATGTTATAAATGACTATTGTAGCTGGAAACAGCAGATTTCTTTATGGAATATCTACATAGGCGTACAGAGGCCCATTATCAGCTACCATCACTCCTGTGTTCCACTGGCACGTTGTGTTAGCTAATCCAAGTTGATCATTTTAAAAGGCTAATTGATCATTAGAAACCCCTTTTGCAATTATGTTAGCACGGATGAAAACCGTTGTTCTGATTAAAGAAGCAATAAAACTGGCCTTTAGACTAGTTGAGTATCTGGAGCATTTGTGGGTTCGATAACAGGCTCAAAATGGCAAGAAACAAATAACTTTCTTCTGAAACTCGTCAGTCTATTCTTGTTCTGTTTAATGAAGGGTATTCCATGAGAGAAATTGCCAAGAAACTGAAGATCTCGTCCAACGCTGTGTACTACTGTCACACCCTGATCTGTTTCACCTGTCCTTGTGCTTGTCTCCAACCCCTCCAGGTGTCACTTATTATCCCCTGCGTATTTATCCCTGTGTTTCCTGTCTCTCTGTGCCAGTTTGTCTTGTTTGTCAAGTCAACCAGCGTTTTTGTATCTCAACTCCTGCGTTTTTCTCTTTTCTCGTCCTCATGGTTTTGACCCTTACCCGTCCTGACTCTGAGCCAGTCTGCCTGCCCCTGACCTCGAGCCTACCTATCGTCTTGTACCGTTTGGACAGATGCCTCACAAGTCCTCAACTGGCAGCGTCATTAAATAGTACCCGCAAAACACCAGTCTCAACGTCAACAGTGAAGAGGCGACTCCAGGATGCTGTCCTTCTAGGCAGAGTTGCAAAGAAAAAGCCAAATCTCAGACTGGCCAATAAAAATAAAATATTAAGATGGGCAAAAGAACACAGACACTGGACAGAGGAACGCTGCCTAGAAGGCCAGCATCGCGGAGTTGCTTCTTCACTGTTGACGTTGAGACTGGTGTTTTGCGGGTACTATTTAATGAAGCTGCCAGTTGAGGACTTGAGGTGTCTGTTTCTCAAACTAGACACTCTAATGTACTTGTCTTCTTGTTCAGTTGGTAGTGTGTATATATATACAGTACCAGTGAAAAGTTCAGACACACCTACTCATTCCTGAGTTTCTTTATTTTTACTATTTTCTACATTGTAGAATAATAGTGAAGACATCAAAACTATGAAATAACACATGGATTCATATAGTAACCAAAATGTGTTAAACAACTTCAAAGTAGACACCCTTTGCCTTGATGACAAGAACAGCTCAAATAAGCAAAGATAAATGACAGTCCATCATTAATTGAAGACATGAAGGTAAGTCAATGCGGAAAATGTCAAGACCATTGGAAGTATCAAGTGCAGTTGCAAAAAACATAAAATAAAATTATATTTGTCACATGCGCCGAATACAACAGATGTAGACCTTACAGTGAAATGCTTATTTACAAGCCCTTAACCAACAATGCAGATTGAGAAAATACCTCAAAAGAAAAAAAGAAAAAAAAAAAGAAAGAAGAAAAAGAAAAAGAATAACAAATAATTAAAGAGCAGCAGTAAATATAGCAGGGCTTTATACATGGGGTACCGGTACAGAGTCAGTGTGCGGAGGCACCGATGTCGAGGTAATTGAGGTAATATGTACATGTAGGTAGAGTTATTAAGGTGACTATACATAGATAATAACAGGGTAGCAGCAGCGTAGACGGGGGACGGGGGCATAGGCTGGGTAGCCATTTGGTTAGATGTTTAGAAATCTTATGTCTTTGGGTAGAAGATGTTTAGAAGCCTCTTGGACCTGGACTTGGCGCTCCAGTACCGCTTGCCGTGCGGTAGCAGAGAGAACAGTCTATGACTAGGGTGGCTGGAGTCTTTGACAATTTTTAGGGCCTTCCTCTGACACTGCCTGGTATAAAGGTCCTGAACGGCAGGAGGCTTGGCCCCGTTGATGTACTGGGCCGTAGCCTCTAACTTCTGTAGTGCCTTGCGGTCGGAGGCCGAGCAGTTGCCTTACCAGGCAGTGATGCGACCTGTCAGGATGCTCTCGATGGTGCTGTAAAACCTTTTGAGGATCTGAGGACCCATGCCAAATGTTTTCAGTCTCCTGAGGGGGAATAGGTGTTGTCATGCCCTCTTCATGACTGTGTTGGTGTGCTTGGACCAAGTTAGTTTAATGATGATGTGGACGCCAAGGAACTTGAAGCTCTCAACCTGCTCCACTACAGCCCCGTCCATGAGAATGGGGACGTGCTCGGTCCTCCTTTTCCTGTATCCACAATCATCTCCTTTGTCTTGATCACGTTGAGGGAGAGATTGTTGTCCTTACAACACACGGTCAGGTCTCTGACCTCCTCCATATAGGCTGTCTCATCGTTGTCAGTGATCAGGCCTACCACTGTTGTGTCATCAGTAAACTTAATGATGGTGTTGGAGTCGTGCCTGGCAGGGCAGTCATGAGTGAACAGGGAGTACGGGAGGAGACTGAGCACGCACCCGAGGGGCCCCTGTGTTGAGGATCAGTGTGGGGGATGTGTTGTTACCTACCCTTGGGGCAGCCCACCTTGGGGCGGCCCGTCAGGAAGTCCAGGATCCAGTTGCAGAGGGAGGTGTTTAGTCCCCGGGTCCTTAGCTTAGTGATGAGCTTTGAAGGCACTATGGTGTTAAACGCTGATCTGTAATCAATGAATAGCATTCTCACATAGGTGTTCCTTTTGTCCAGATGTGAAAGGGCAGTGGAGTGCAATAGAGATTGCATCATCTGTGGATCTGTTGCTGCGGTATGCAAATTAAAATGGGTTGAGGGTTTCTGGGATAATGGCGGTGATGTGAGCCATGACCAGCCTTTCAAAGCATTTCATGGCTACAGAAATGAGTACTACGGGTCGGTAGTCATTTAAGCAGGTTACCTTCATGTTTTTGGGCACAGGGACTATGGTGGTCTGCTTCAAACATGTTGGTATTACAGACTCGGACAGGGAGAGGTTGAAAATGTCAGTGAAGACACTTGCCAGTTGGTCAGTGCATGCTCGGAGTATATGTCCTGGTAATCCATCTGGCCCTGCAGCCTTGTGAATGTTTACCTGTTTAACGGTCTTACTCATATCGGCTGCAGAGAGCGTGATCACACAATCCTTCAGAACAGCTGGTGCTTTCATGCATGTTTCAGTGTTATTTGCCTCGAATCAATCATATTACTAGTTTAGCTTGTCTGGTAGGTTGTTGTGTCACTGAGCAGCTCTCGGCTGTGCTTCCCTTTGTAGTCTGTAATGGTTTGCAAGTGCCTGCCACATCCGCCGAGCTTCAGAGCAGACGTAGTACGATTCGATCTTAGTCCTGTATTGACGCTTTGCCTGTTTGATGGTTAGTCAGAGGGCATAGCGGGATTTCTTATAAACTTCCAGGTTAGAGTCCCACTCCTTGAAAGCGGCAGCTCTAGCCTTTACCTCAGTGCGGATGTTGCCTGTAATCAATGGCTTCTGGTTGGGGTATGTACGTACAGTCACTGTGGGGACGAGATCATCAATGCACTTATTGATGAAGCCAGTGACTGATGTGGTGTCCTCCTCAATGCCATCGGAGGAATCCAGGAACATATTCCAGTCTGTGCTAGAGAAACAGTCCTGTAGCTGAGCATCTGCTTCATCTGACCACTTTTTATTGATCTAGTCACTGGTGCTTCCTGCTTAAATGTATGCCTGTAAGCAGGAATCAGGAGGATAGAACTATGGTCAGATTTGCCAAATGGAGGGCGAGGAAGAGCTTTGTACGTGTCTCTGTGTGTGGAGTAAAGGTGGTCCAGAGTTTGTTTTCTTCTGGTTGCACGTTTAAAATGCTGATAGAAATTTAGTGAAACAGATTTAAGTTTCCTTGCATTAAAGTCCCCTGCTACTAGGAGCGCTGCCTCTGGGTGAGCGTAAGCTGTATTTTGCTTATGGCAGAATACAGCTCATTCATTGCTGTCTCAGTGCCAGCCTCTGAAAGTGGTGGTATGTAAATAGCTACGAAAAATACATATTAAAACTCTATGTAGGTAGTGTGGTCTGCAGTTTATCATTTGATACTCTACCTCAGGCGAGCAACAGCTCAAGACTTCCTTAGATTTCGTGCACCAGCTGTTATTTACAAAAATACATAGTCCGCCACCCCTTGTCTTACCAGACGCCGCTGTTATATCCTGCCGGTGCAGCGTATAACCTGCCAGCTGTATGTTGATAGTGTCGTTGTTCAGCCATGTCTCTGTGAAGCATAAGGTATTACAGTTTTGCATATCCCTTTGGTCTTCCACGTAGGTCATCTATTTTATTCTCCAGAGATTGCACGTTTGCTCGCAGAATGGAAGGAAGTGGGGGTTTATTCGATCACCTACGAATTCTCAGAAGGCAGCCTGCCCTCTGGCCCCTTTTTCTCTGCCTCCTCTTCGGGCAAATTACGGGGATCTGGGCCTGTTCCCGAGACAGCAGTATATCATTAGCGTCGGCCTCGTTAAACGAAAAAACGATTCTGCCAATCCGTGGTGAGTAATCGCAGTCCTGATGACCAGAAGTTAATTTCGGTCCTAAGAGATTGTAGCGGCAACATTATGTACAAAATAAGTAGAAATATAAGTTACAAACAATGCAAATAAACAAACAAAAAAACACAATCGGTTGGGGGGCAAACGTCTGCCTTCTCCAGCACCATCTTTTTTAATTGTACATATATAATGTGTGTATAGACAGTATGGACAGTATACGAATAGAAATGATGTTTACAGCAGTATTTATATAGGATGAGCCTTGACTACAATATAGAATATAAATATGAAGTGGGTAAAACAGTATGTAAACATTAAAGTGACCAGTGTTCAATGACTATGTATAGGGTAGCAGTCTCTAAGGTGCAGGGTAGAGTACTGGGAGGTAGCCTGCTAGTAACAGTGACTAAGTTCAGGGCAGGGTACTGGGCCTTATAGTCCACTAGGCAACACACAGGGTGAATCTAATAGCATCACAGAGAGAGGGAGGGAAAATCAAGAAAGAGAGAGAGAGAGAGAGAAGGAAAGAAATAGGGTGTGTGGCTGGGAGGTAAGGTGGGGGAGAATGAGAGAGTAAGAGGGGGAGAATGAGAGAGTAAGAGGGGGAGAATGAGAGAGTAAGAGGGGAGAGAGAGAGAGAGAGAGAGAGAGAGAGAGAGAGAGAGAGAGAGAGAGAGAGAGAGAGAGAGAGAGAGAGAGAGAGAGAGAGAGAGAGAGAGAGAGAGAGAGAGAGAGAGATAGGGACGGCGAGAGGAGGGATGTGGATACAGTGATAATGGTTCTGCTTGGATAAAGACGGGACTTCGATCAAAATGTTTAATGAAAAAAAATATATAAATGCAACATGCAAAAATGGCAAAGATTTCACTGAGTAAGAGTTCATATAAGGAATTTGAGTCAATATAAATAAATAAATTAAGCCCTAATCTACGGATTTCACATGACTGGGCAGGAGGCCCACCCACTTGGCAGTCAGACAAACCCACTTGGCAGCCAGGCCCACCCACTGGGGAGCCAGGCCTAGCCAATCAGAATAAGTTTTCCCCACAAAAGGGCTTTATTATAGACAGAAATACTCCTCAGCACCCTCCTCCCAACCCCCTACAGATGATCCCACAGGTGAAGAAGCCGGATGTGGAGGTCCTGGGTTGGTGTGGTGACACGTGGTTTGCGGTTGTGAGGCCAGTTGGACGCACTGCCAAATTTTCTACAACGACATTGGAAGCAGCTTTTGGTAGAGAAATTAACATTCAATTAATCTAGCAACAGCTCTGGTGGACATTCCTGCAGTCAGCATGCCAATTGCACGCTCCCCCAAAACTTGAGACATAAGTGACCTTTTATTATCCCCAGCACAAGGTGCACCTGTGTAATGATCATGCTGTTTAATCAGCATTTTGATATGCCACACCTGTCAGGTGGATGAATTATCTTGGTAAAAGAGAAATTCTCACTAACAGAGATATAAACAAATTTGTGCCCAAAATGATGAGAGAAACAAATTTGTGCCCAAAATGATGAGAGAAACAAATTTGTGCCCAAAATGATGAGAGAAACAAATTTGTGCCCAAAATGATGAGAGAAACAAATTTGTGCCCAAAATGATGAGAGAAATAAGCTTTTGGGGATTTTTTATTTCAGCTCATGAAACATGGGACCAACAGTTTACATGTTGCGTTTATATTTTTGTTCAGTATATGAATGTCTGCAACACAGAATATTGCTTTGTGGTGGTTACTTGCTCCAGTTACTTCTCAAACAATCAGTGACTCATTTCAAACTAGAGGACAGAAGGTAACGTACTGACTTTCACCCCATTTCAATACATGACCTCCATTTCAGGTCTGTGTGATTGTGCAGATTTAGCAGGGCTGAAGCCAGCCAACACTGTGGTCCCCCAGGATTGGGTTGTATCGCTCTCTCCTACTTTGCAGGGGTGGTTACTGGTTAACAGGCTAACAAGCAGGAGAGGAGAGGAGGGTGAGGGGTAGTTTGAAGCAGCATCCTTCCATCTCTTTCATCTGTTTAGGCATACTGGCAGGCTCAGATACTCTCCTCCTATTAAGTGGGCAGCAGCAATGTTCTGTACTCGTCGATTTGGGCTCTGGCACGCCTAGCGACACCTCCAGTTAGAACAGAACGAAGAGAGAGCCACTTTGTTTATCCCCCAGCTCAAGAAAAGCCAAAAAAGTATGTGTGTCTGTGTGCGTACGTCTGTGTGCATGCCAGGAAAGTGGGATATAGATGTTGAAAGATGGGCGTTTGATTCAGGACTGCCAGTAGAGGAACTCAGTTGGTGAAACTCAGATTAAACAAAAGTAAACCCTATGAACCCCAGTCCTCTTCCACATTCAAAAACAAGACAACAAGAGCACCAAAACAAAGCCCACATTGACTTTGGCACACTGGTGGCAGCTGCTCACATATTATGTCACTATGCTGTGACTGTTCTGAAAGAGCACTTTGTCAGAGAATCCCAAGACTGGGTGATGACACGCTTTCATACACACATCTCAGTGTAGTAGAATAGGTTGTAGTGCTATAATGCTGTAGAAGCAAGCCAAACATACAGCTTTCACTCATCTCACTCAACCCCTTTCCTCCTAGTGTTAGGCAGACCTGGGTTCAAATAGTATTCGTCTTCTTTCAAATACTTTGAGCGTTCCATCTCGCCAGGCCAGTACAGCTGTAGTATTTGAAAAATGTAGAACTACAGTACTGTACAGTACCAGTCAAAAGTTTGGACACACCTACTCATTCAAGGGTTTTTCTTCATTTGTACTATTTTCTACATTGTAGAATAATAGTGAAGACATCAAAACTATGAAATAACACATATGGAAAAAAGGGTTAAATCCAAATATATTTATATTTGAGATTCTTCAAAGTAGCTACCCATTGCCTTGATGACAGCTTTGCACACACTTGGCATTCTCTCAATCAGCTTCTTGAGGTAGTCACCTGGAATGCATTTTAATTAACAGGCGTGCCTTGTTAAAAGTTAATTTGTGGAATTTCTTTCCTTTTTAATGCGTTTGAGCCAATCAGTTATGTTGTTACAAGGTAGGGGTGGTATACAGAAGACAGCCTTATTTGGTAAAAGACCAAGTCCATATTATGGCAAGAACTGCTCAAATAAGCAAAGAGAAATGACAGTCCATCATTACTTTAAGACATGAAGGTCAGTCAATGTGGAACATTTCAAGAACTTTGAAAGTTTCTTCAAGTGCAGTCGCAAAAAACATTGAGCGCTATGATGAAACTGGCTCTCATGAGGACTGCCACAGGAAAGGAAGATCCAGTGTTACCTCTACTGCAGAGGATAAGTTCATTTAACTGCACCTCAGATTGCAGCCCAAATAAATGCTTCACAGAGTTCAAGTAACAGACCCATAACAATGTCAACTGTTCAGAGGAGACTGTGTGAATCAGGCCTTCATGGTTGAATTGCTGCAAAGAAACCATTACTAATGGACACCAATAAGAGACTTGATTGGGCCAAGAACCATGAGCAATGGATATTAGACCTTTGGTCTGATGAGTCCATATTCCAACCGCCGTGTCTTTGTGAGACGCAAAGTAGGTGAACGGGTGATCTCTGCATGTGTGGTTCCCAGCATGAAGCATGGAAGAAGTGGTGTGATGTTGTGGGATTGCTTTGCTGGTTACACTGTCTGTGATTTATTTAGAATTCAAGGCACACTTAACCAAATCAAATCAAATTTTATTTGTCACATACACATGGTTAGCAGATGTTAATGCGAGTGTAGCAAAATGCTTGTGCTTCTAGTTCCGACAATGCAGTAATAACCAACAAGTAATCTAGCTAACAATTCCAAAACTACTACCTTATAGACACAAGTGTAAGGGGATAAAGAATATGTACATAAAGATATATGAATGAGTGATGGTACAGAGCGGCATAGGCAAGATACAGTAGATGGTATTGAGTGCAGTATATACATATGAGATGAGTATGTAAACAAAGTGGCATAGTTAAAGTGGCTAGTGATACATGTATTACATAAAGATGCAGTAGATGATATAGAGTACCGTATATACATATGAGATGAATAATGTAGGGTATGTAAACATTATATTAGGTAGCATTGTTTAAAGTGGCTAGTGATATATTTTACATCATGTCCCATCAATTCCCATTATTAAAGTGGCTGGAGTTGAGTCAGTGTGTTGGCAGCAGCCATTCAATGTTAGTGGTGGCTGTTTAACAGTCTGATGGCCTTAAGATAGAAGCTGTTTTTCAGTCTCTCGGTCCCAGCTTTGATGCACCTGTACTGACCTCGCCTTCTGGATGATAGCGGGGTGAACAGGCAGTGGCTCGGGTGGTTGTTGTCCTTGTTGATCTTTATGTGACATCGGGTGGTGTAGGTGTCCTGGAGGGCAGGTAGTTTGCCCCAGTGATGCGTTGTGCAGACCTCACTACCCTCTGGAGAGCCTTACGGTTGTGGGCGGAGCAGTTGCCGTACCAGGCGGTGATACAGCCCGACAGGATGCTCTCGATTGTGCATCTGTAGAAGTTTGTGAGTGCTTTTGGTGACAAGCCAAATTTCTTCAGCCTCCTGAGGTTGAAGAGGCGCTGCTGCGCCTTCTTCACGATGCTGTCTGTGTGAGTGGACCAATTCAGTTTGTCTGTGATGTGTACGCCGAGGAACTTAAAACTTACTACCCTCTCCACTACTGTTCCATCAATGTGGATAGGGGGGTGTTCCCTCTGCTGTTTCCTGAAGTCCACAATCATCTCCTTAGTTTTGTTGACGTTGAGTGTGAGGTTATTTTCCTGACACCACACTCCGAGGGCCCTCACCTCCTCCCTGTAGGCCGTCTCGCCGTTGTTGGTAATCAAGCCTACCACTGTTGTGTCGTCCGCAAACTTGATGATTGAGTTGGAGGCGTGCGTGGCCACGCAGTCATGGGTGAACAGGGAGTACAGGAGAGGGCTCAGAACGCACCCTTGTGGGGCCCCAGTGTTGAGGATCAGCGGGGTGGAAATGTTGTTGCCTACCCTCACCACCTGTGGGCGGCCCGTGAGGAAGTCCAGTACCCAGTTGCACAGGGCGGGGTCGAGACCCAGGGTCTCGAGCTTGATGACGAGCTTGGAGGGCACTATGGTGTTAAATGCGGAGCTGTAGTCGATGAACAGCATTCTCACATAGGTATTCCTCTTGTCCAGATGGGTTAGGGCAGTGTGCAGTGTGGTTGAGATTGCATCGTCTGTGGACCTATTTGGGCGGTAAGCAAATTGGAGTGGGTCTAGGGTGTCAGGTAGGGTGGAGGTGATATGGTCCTTGACTAGTCTCTCAAAGCACTTCATGATGACGGAAGTGAGTGCTACGGGGCGGTAGTCGTTTAGCTCAGTTACCTTAGCTTTCTTGGGAACAGGAACAATGGTGGCCCTCTTGAAGCATGTGGGAACAACAGACTGGGATAGGGATTGATTGAATATGTCCGTAAACACACCAGCCAGCTGGTCTGCGCATGCTCTGAGGGCGCGGCTGGGGAAGCCGTCTGGGCCTGCAGCCTTGCGAGGGTTGACATGTTTAAATGTTTTCCTCACGTCGGCTGCAGTGAAGGAGAGTCCGCATGTTTTAGTTGCGGGCCGTGTCAGTGGCACTGTATTGTCCTCAAAGCGGGCAAAAAAGTTATTTAGTCTGCCTGGGCTGGCATCCTGGTCCGTGACTGGGCTGGTTTTCTTTTTGTAATCCGTGATTGACTGTAGACCCTGCCACATACCTCTTGTGTCTGAGCCGTTGAATTGAGATTCTACTTTGTCTCTATACTGACGCTTAGCTTGTTTGATTGCCTTGCGGAGGGAATAGTTACACTGTTTGTATGGCTACCACAACATTCTGCAGCGATACGCCATCCCATCTGGTTTGCGTTTAGTGGGAATATAATTTTTTTCCTACAGGACAATGACCCAACACACCTCCAGGCTGTGTCAGGGCTATTTGACCAAGAAGTAGAGTGATGGTGCTGCTTCAGATGACCTGGCCTCCACAATCACCTGACCTCAACCCAACTGAGATGGTTTGAGACGAGTTAGACCACAGGAAAAGCAGCCAACAAGTGCTCTGCATATGTGGGAACTCCTTCAAGGCTGTTGGAAAAACATTCCTCATGAAGCTGGTTGAGAGAATGCCAAGAGTATGCAAAGCTGTCATAAAGGCAAAGGGTGGCTACAATGTATAAAATAGTTAAAATAAAGAAAAACCCTTGAATGAGTAGTTGTGCCCAAACTTTTGACTGGTACTGTATTTGAACCCAAGGTGTTACGTGTGTCTGATGTACACTATCAAGCTCTACAACTTTTAGACCGGTCCCATATCACCACATGACCCTTCAGTACAGTAGGCCCACTGTAACTCAATTGGTAGAGCATGGCTCTTGCAGCGCCAGAGTTGTGGGTTCGATTCACACGGGGGACCAGTACGAAAAAAGTATGAAAATGTATGCACTCACTACTGTAAGTCGCTAAATGACTAAAATGTCAATGTAAAATGTAACAGTAGCTACCTCCATAAAGACATCACATTACCATGGAGACATGCCTCTCTTCTCCACCCACCTGAGAACGGACTGAAGTAGAGAGAAATAGGCACGCACACAGGCAGGCAAGGATACACGTCAACACAGACACACACGTATAGTATATGCACACACACACACACAAACACTCATGCACACAATTAATCATACTCTTTCTCCATCCCACCCCATTCGAGGAGCTGAAAACACTCCAGTCCCAAAACCACAGAATCAATAACAGCAAGCCAACGCTGTCTGACTGCTGCCAGGAAAGTTAGAGAGGAGCAGCAGACCAGAGGAGTAGAGAGAGGAGTACAGGAGGAGAAGAGAGGCAGGTCTGGGAGCCCAGTAAAAGAGGAACACTGGCTGCGGACGGATGAGCGTGGGTTGTTATCCACCAGTGGACCACACACACACACACAGGGATAGGGGAGAGGAAGAGGTGGGTTGGAAGCTCAACTTACCTGGATGAGAGACACATTGTTGAGGCTCAATCTGAAGAGGAAGTTTCTGTGTAGAATCAATAGAGAGGGGAAAAAAACTGTTAGTTTAAACAGTTATAAACTTAATAAACACTTAGTTTACGTGGCAATTACGTGTTTTTTTTCTTACAGTGAGTTCAACTCAGGGCACTGATATTTTGTAGTCACATAAGAACTCTCTGAAACTTGAAGTTGTTTCAAATACTCCAGCTGCCAAATTCCACACCAGGCCCTATCCAACAAGCCTCAGAAGACTATATATTACAGTGGAGGCTCCTCAGAGGAAGAAGGGGAGGACTATCCTCCTCAGTGAATTTCATAAAAATAAAAATATTGAAACTACACTAAATATATTCACATCACCAAATAGTTGATAAAAACACACTGTCTTGCAATGAATATCTACTGTATCCTCAACAGCACTCTGTAGGGTATCACCATGGTGTAGCCGGAGGACAGCTAGCTTCTGTCCTCCTCTGGGTACATTGAATTCAATACAACCCTAGGGAGCTCATGGTTCTCAACCCCTTCCATAGACTTACGCAACAATTATTACAACTTCCAGAGGACGCCCATCAATCTGTCAGAGCTCTTGCAGCATGAGCTGACATGTTGTCCCCCCAATCAAAGGATCAGAGAATTAATCTAGTACTGAAAGCATAAGCTACAGCCAGCTAGCACTGCAGTGCATAAAAAGTGTTGAGTAGTTGACTCAGAGAGAAAGACAATAGTTGAACAGTTTCAGATAAATTCATTTCTTTAAAAATGAAGGAGAAGCATGAGAGAGAGAGAGCTAGCTGTATTTCATAGTATTTTTTCACTTTCACTTAGCTAGCAAATGCAACTAACTAGTTTTGCCGACTCAAACAGAGATATAAGCTATGTTAGCTAGCTGGCTATGGCTAGCCAACACTGGAAGTCTTCCAAGTCAAGGTAAGCATTTGGTTTTATTAATGTATTATCACTGGGACCTCCGGTGCAACTGCTAAACTGCATACTGACTGTACAGCATGATTGTAGCTGGTTTAGTAATGCATTAGTTCTAGATATGTTGACCATGACATTAGCTAATATGGTGACAACGATGTAGGCTGTATGTAGTGGTTAGTGGTTATGATATGATCAGGGGTTTATCCATTCAAACAGATTCTGTTGAAAAACATTACTTAAACGGAACGAAAAGGGGATAAACATACCTGAATTTGTCCAATAGAAACTCTCTATTGCAACTGTTGGACTAATGATTACATCCTAGATCACCTAGATGCCGGCAAGAGTGTGCAAGGTGGTATTGAATGTGTCACTGTCACCTTGATTACTCTAATATTTCTCTCGACCTGTGCACCTACGTTGTAAACTTTCATTCATAGGCTAGGTTGTAGCAATCTCATGATGGGTATAGGGAAAATTAGAGTATCATGTAGTAGCCTGAACCTATCGATGTTACATTGAGCAGGGTGAATGGAATATGACAGCCATGCTCATTAAAAAAACATGACACTTATACATGATAATAACTTTTAAATGATTAATCTCCAATTTTCAGCAGCAGTGCAGTATAGGGCCAGGCAGAGTGTTTTGCATAAGGGTACATTAACACATGTATAAGAGATCAATGAACAAATGAATAAGGGATAAATTAAGGAATGAATAAGGGATAAATTAAGGAATGAATAAGGGGTAAATTAACAAATTAATAAGGGATAAATTAACACATGAATAAGGGATAAATGAACAACTGAATAAGAAGTAAATTATCGCATGAATAAGGAATTAATGAATACATGAATGAGGGATAAATGAATAACTGAATGAGGAATAAATGAACAACTGAATAAGGAATAAATGAACAACTGAATAAGGAATAAATGAACAACTGAATAAATGAACAACTGAATAAGGAATAAATAAACAACTGAATAAGGAATAAATAAACAACTGAATAAGGGATAAATGAGCACATGAATAAGGGATAAATGAGCACATGAATAAGGAATAAATGAACACATGAATAAGGGATAAATGAACACATGAATAAGGGATAAATGAACACATGAATAAGGGATAAATGAACACATGAATAAGGGATAAATGAACAACTGAATAAGGAATAAATGAACAACTGAATAAGGAATAAATGAACAACTGAATAAGGAATAAATGAACAACTGAACAAGGGATAAATGAACAACTGAACAAGGGATAAATGAACAACTGAATAAGGGATAAATGAGCACATGAATAAGGGATAAATGAACACATGAATAAGGGATAAATGAACAACTGAATAAGGGATAAATGAACAACTGAATAAGGGATAAATGAACAACTGAATAAGGGATAAATGAACAACTGAATAAGGGATAAATGAACAACTGAATAAGGGATAAATGAACAACTGAATAAGGGATAAATGAACAACTGAATAAGGGATAAATGAACACATGAATAAGGGATAAATGAACACATGAATAAGGGATAAATGAACACATGAATAAGGGATAAATGAACACATGAATAAGGGATAAATGAACAACTGAATAAGGGATAAATGAACAACTGAATAAGGGATAAATGAACAACTGAATAAGGGATAAATGAACAACTGAATAAGGGATAAATGAACACATGAATAAGGGATAAATGAACACATGAATAAGGGATAAATGAACAACTGAATAAGGGATAAATGAACAACTGAATAAGGGATAAATGAACAACTGAATAAGGGATAAATGAACACATGAATAAGGGATAAATGAACACATGAATAAGGGATAAATGAACACATGAATAAGGGATAAATGAACACACGAATATGGGATAAATGAACACACGAATTAGGGATACGTTAAGGAATGCATTCTTACCTTGCCCCCACTATCAACTCATTCCTGGTCAGGTCAAGGGTCAGTTGAGAGTAGTCTCTCACATCCGGGTGGGAGAATATAGTGATCCAAGGACTCAGGGCTGAAAGAGAAATAAAGTAGGGAATGAGAGAGATTTAAAAGGAATCACAAAATTATAAATTATAATTAAGGAATCACCAAATTAAAAGGAATCACACAGGGCAGAGACTCAGGGGGAATGCTAATATGGTATGAATCTGAACTAACTCATTCTATCGAATTGATTAAAACAGTAGAGTTCTTTATCTGGTTAAAAATCAACAAAGAGGCTATCTTAACCGATCTTAAACGTCTTCCTCTGTGCAGCATACATTCACTCCTCAGTCACCCTACTTCAATGAAAATAGTTTCTCCATTCTAGAGGGGGAGATTAGTCACTTTCAGGCCCAAGGCAATGTACTGGTCAATGCTAGAACAGCAGAAGAACTAGACACTATTAACAGTCATGGGGATGAACACCTACCGAGAAGCAACAACCTTTCCCTTCCCACATACACCACCACCCCTCAGCCCACTAACACCTCTCTCAGACCACAGTGTATCTGAGAAGAGTGGAATCCAACCATGAAGCATCACGGCCCAATAAATTACATGGTACTAAACATGCTTATAGATGGAGTGCAAACAGCACAGAAATCTACTAAAAAACCATTAGTAGCCAAAAAATACAAATCTCTACTGGACAACTTTTTAGCCTTAACATTCTCCTACACCAATGAAGGTGTACATTTGGCTGTTTGGAACATAAACTTTATATTTGACAAATTAGCCTCCTTGGCTAATCAAAATAAATATAAGAGCAAACAAAAAAAAATAGATATTGAAAAATGGTTTGATAATCATTGCAAAAAATCTAAGGAAGTCATTGAAAAATATATCTAATCAAAAACACAAAACCAGGCAACAAAAATATACGCCTTCAATATGGGGAAACACTGAAGCAATACAAACACACCCTAAGAACTAAAAAGGAACAGCACTTTACCCTCCACACTCTAATTGACAAACAAGTAAACCAAAACAATGGCAAAATCTACTCATGTTTTGTAGACTTCAAGAAAGCATTTGATTCAATTTGACACAAAGGTATTTTTTATAAACTAAAAGAAAATGGTATTGAGGGAAAACATATGTTATTAAATCAATGTAACCTAAAAACAAATGTGCTGTTAAAATTGGCAACAAGCAAACAGACTTCTTCTCTCAGCGACGTGGAGTGAAACAGGGTTGCACAATAAGTCCAACACTATTTAACATCTACATTAATGAATTGGCAAAAACATCAGAAGAATCTGCAGCACCTGCTCTCACCCTACACAACACTGAAATCAAGTGTCTGCTGAATGCAGATGGCCTGGTGCTACTGTCTCCAAGTAAGGAGGGGTTACAGCAGCATCTAGATCATCTGCACAGGTTCTGTCAGACCTGGGCTCTGACAGTTAACCTAAAAACCCTGAATATAATGATAATCCAAAAAAGGTCAGGAAATCAGGATCACAAATATAAATTCTAATTGTACACAGTTCTATTAGAACAAACCAAAAACTACACATATCTATGACTAGATATCAGCAACACAGATAGCTTTCACATGGCTGTAATCGAGCAGAGAGATAAAGTTCTAGAACCAATTGCTATATATGGCAGCGAAGTATGGGGTCCCCTCTCTAATAATGATGTAACAAAATGTGACAAACATCCAATCGAAATACTGCATGCAGATCTTTGCAAGACTGTATTACAAGTGCAAAGAAAAACTCTAAGTAGCACATGACAATCGAATAGAAAAAAAATTGCCATCAAATTGTACAACCATCTAAAAACAAGCAACCCCTAAAACATTTGATCACACAGCCCTACAATGTCAAGAGATGAAACTAGAGGTCGACTGATTATGATTTTTCAACGCCGATACCGATACTGTTTATTGGAGGACCAACAAGCCGATACTGATTAATTGGCAGATTTTTTATTTATTAATTTATTTGTAATAATGACATTTACAACAAATACTGAATTAACACTTATTTTAACTTCATATAATACATCAAGATCCCCAAAGACTGGAAAGCTGCTGTGGTCATCCCCCTCTTTAAAGGGGGAGACACCTTAGACCCAAACTGCTATAGACCTACAACCATCCTGCCCTGCCTTTCTAAAATATTTGAAAGCCAAGTTAATAAACAGATCACCGACCATTTCGAATCCCACCGTACCTTCTCCACTATGCAATCTGGTTTCCGAGCTGGTCATGGGTGCACCTCAGCCACGCTCAAGGTCCTAAACGATATAATAACCACCATCGATAAAAGACAGTACGTCTTCATCGACCTGGCCAAGGCTTTCGACTCAACAGCCTTGGATTCTCAGATGACTGCCTCACCTGGTTCACCAACTACTTCTCAGATAGAGTTCAGTGTGTCAAATCGAAGGGCCTGTTGTCCGGACCTCTTGCAGTCTCTATGGGGGTGCCACAGGGCTCAATTCTCGGGCCAACTCTTCTCTGTATATATCAATGATGTCGCTCTTGCTGCTGGTGATTCTCTGATCCACCTCTATGCAGACGACACCATTTTGTATACATCTGGCCTTTCTTTGGACAGTTAACAAACCTCCAAACGAGCTTCAACGCCATACAACACTCCTTCCATGGCCTCCATCTGCTTTTAAATGCTAGTAAAACTAAGTGCATGCTCTTCAACAGATTTCTGCCCGCACTGCTTTGCTTAATCTTGGCCAGGTCGCAATTGTAAATGAGAACTTGTTCTCAACTTGCCTACCTGGTTAAAAATAAAAAATAAAAATAAAAAAACAAGACAATGTAACTCCAAGTCAATCACACTTCTGTGAAATCAAACTGTCCGCTTGGGAAGCAACACTGATTGACAATACATTTCACATGCTGTTGTGCAAATGGAATAGACAACAGGTGGAAATTATAGGCAAATAGCAAGACACCCCCAATAAAGGAGTGGTTCTGCAGGTGGTGACCACAGACCACTTCTCAGTTCCTATGCTTCCTGGCTGATGTTTTGGTCACTTTTGAATGCTGGCGGTGCATTCACTCTAGTGGTAGCATGAGACAGAGTCTACAACCCACACAAGTGGCTCAGGTAGTGCAGCTCATCCAGGATGGCGCATCAATGCGAGCTGTGGCAAGGAGGTTTGCTGTGTCTGTCAGCGTAGTGTCCAGAGCATGGAGGCGCTACCAGGAGACAGGCCAGTTCATCAGGAGATGTGGAGGAGGTCGTAGGAGGGCAACAACCCAGCAGCAGGACTGCTACCTCCGCCTTTGTGCAAGGAGGAGCAGGAGGAGAACTGCCAGAGCCCTGCAAAATGACCTCCAGCAGGCCCCAAACGTGCATGTGTCTGCTCAAACGGTCAGAAACAGACTCCATGAGGGTGGTATGAGGGCCCGACGTCCACAGGTGGGGGTTGTGCTTACAGCCCAACACCGTGCAGGACGTTTGGCATTTGCCAGAGAACACCAAGACTGGCAAATTCGCCACTGGTGCCCTGTGCTCTTCACAGATGAAAGCAGGTTCACACTGAGCACGTGACAGACGTGACAGAGTCTGGAGACGCCATGGAGAACGTTCTGCTGCCTGCAACATCCTCCAGAATGACCGGTTTGGTGGTGGGTCAGTCATGGTGTGGGGTGGCATTTCTTTGGGGGGGCCGCACAGCCCTCCATGTGCTCACCAGAGGTAGCCTGACTGCCATTAGGTACCGAGATGAGATCCTCAGAGCTCTTGTGAGACCATATGCTGGTGTGGTTGGCCCTGGGTTCCTCCTAATGCAAGACAATGTGTCTGTGAACTCATGTGTCTGGAGTGTGTCAGCAGTTCCTGCAAGAGGAAAGCATTGATGCTATGGATTGGCCCGCCCGTTCCCCAGATCTGAATCCAATTGAGCACATCTGGGACATCATGTCTCGCTCCATCCACCAACGCCACGTTGCCCCACAGACTGTCCAGGAGTTGGCGGATGCTTTAGTCCAGGTCTAGGAGGAGATCCCTCAGGAGACCATCTGCCACCTCATCAGGAGCATGCCCAGGCGTTGTAGGGAGGTCATACAGGCACGTGGAGGCCACACACACTACGGAGCCTCATTGACTTGTTTTAAGGACATTACATCAAAGTTGGATCATCCTGTAGTGTGGTTTTCCACTTTAATTTTGAGTGAGACTCCAAATCCAGACCTCCATGGGTTGATAAATTTGATTTCCATTGATAATATTTGTGTGATTTTGTTGTCAGCACATTCAACTATGTAAAGAAAAGTATTTAATAAGAATATTTCATTCATTCAGATCTAGGATGTGTTATTTTAGTGTTCCCTTTATTTTTTTGAGCAGTGTATATAAATCTGGCACAACCAAATCATCATAAAGCAAAAATACAAATATATCACCTATTGGAAAGACACTACAAAAAAAATCTACATGCTATTTGGCTCTAAACTGACAATACATGGTGGCAGACAATTTGACCACTGACTGATAGAAAATTGAGGAAAACAGTGTCTAGATACAGACTCAGTGAGCACAGTCTGGCTATAGACACCAGTCATCAGAGGCAAACTTGGCTGCCCAGAGAGGACAGGCTGTGCTCACTCCGCTCCAGGGGACGGGTAGAGACAGAGCTGCATTCCCTATTACACTTTGACAAATAATCAGACCTCAGAGAAATCTTTCTTTCCCAAAATTATCAATTCAGTATAAAGAATTTACACATTTTAAAATGTAAAAAAAAACAATGTATGTATTGGTTGAAAAGCCAAATATGTGTCCCCCTGCCACAACCTGAGTGAAAATTGTAATGTAATGTCAATAATATTTCCCAGTTTGGTTTTGTTTTGGCTTTCATACCATGTCATGTGGCTTCTCCGTCATGTTGAGACTGGTCTACTACTATTGCTTTAATGTATTGTTTAGAGGTCGACCGAATATGATTTTTCAACGCTGATACCGATTATTGGAGGACCAAAAAAAGCCGATGTCGATTAATCGGCCGATTAAAAAATATATATTTGTAATGATGACAATTACAACAATACTGAATGAACACTTATTTTAACTCAATATAATACATCAATAAAATAAATTTAGCCTCAAATAAATAATGAAACATGTTCAATTTGGTTTAAATAATGCAAAAACAAAGTGTTGGAGAAGAAAGTAACAGTGCAATATGTGCCATGTAAAAAAGCTCATGTTTAAGTTCCTTGCTCAGAACATGAGAACATATGAAAGCTGGTGGTTCCTTTTAACATGAGACTTCAATATTCCAAGGTAAGAGGTTTTAGGTTGTAGTTATAGTATTTATAGGACTATTTCTCTCTATGCCATTTGTATTTCATATATGTTCTTATAGGCACTTTAGTATTGCCAGTGTAACAGTATAGCTTCCGTTCCTCTCCTCGCCCCTACCTGGGCTCGAACCAGGAACACATCGACAACAGCCACCCTCAAAGCAGCGTTACCCATGCAGAGCAAGGGGAACAACTACTCCAAGTCTCAGATCGAGTGATGTTTGAAATGCTATTAGTGCGCACCCCGCTAACTAGCTAGCCATTTCACATCGGTTACACCAGCCTAATCTCGGTAAAAAAGTGCTGTTTGAATGAATACTTACGAGCCTGCTGGTGCCTACCATCGCTCAGTCAGACTGCTCTATCAAATCATAGACTTAATTATAACATAATTACACACAGAAATACGAGCCTTTGGTCATTAATATGGTCGAATCCGTAAACTATAATTTCGAAAACAAAACGTTTATTATTATCGCATATCATATCGCAAGAGAAGTGACACAATTTCACCTGGTTAATATTGCCTGCTAACCTGGATTTCTTTTAGCTAAATATGCAGGTTTAAAAACATATACTTCTCTGTATTGATTTTAAGAAAGGCATTGATGTTTATGGTTAGGTACACGTTGGAGCAACGACAGTCCTTTTACCGCAAATGCGCACCGCATCGATTCTATGCAACGCAGGACACGCTATGTGTAGTTAACTAGTGATTATGATGGAATGTTTTTTAAAAGATAAGTTTAATGCTAGCTAGCAATTTACCTTGGTTTATTACTGCATTCGCGTAACAGGTAGGCTCGTGGAGTGCAATGAGAGGCAGGTGGTTAGAGCGTTGGACTAGTTAACTGTAAGGTTGCAAGATTGAATCCCTGAGCTGACAAGGTCGAAATCTGTCGTTCTGCCCCTGAACAAGGCAGTTAACCCACCATCCTAGGCCATCACTAAAAATAAGAACGTGTTCTTAACTGACTTGCCTAGTTAAATAATGGTGTAAATAAATACAAAATAAAAATACATTTGAAAATCGGCCAAAATCGGTCCAAAAATACCGATTTACAATTGTTATGAAAACTTGAAAAACCGGCCCTAATTAAATCGGCCATTCCAATTAATCGGTGGACCTCTAGTATTGTTATTCTCATTAATATTGTTGTTGTAGTTGCTGTTAATAATAATCCCATTTCCACTACTATTAGAATTGATGTTGGTCCCACCATTTTTTGTTATATGTATACTTTGACAATTTAAGTACTTTAACATGCCATGTCAATAAAGTCTACTGAATTGAATTTTGAGAGAGAGAGAGTTAAGTTAATTAAGGACCACAGAGACTGTTTCTCTACTATATTGTAACATGATAAATCTGTCAAACTCTTGGCCTCTTGGGGCAGCGTGTTCAGTAGAGTTAAATTAAAGGTGACAGCAGCATGAGTAATGTCTGTGAAATAAATGTAATAAAGAGATTCGGAACCTGAACACTTCTAATTCAAATTGAAGTGGGTTACAATAGATATACTGAAAACACACTAGAAACACCCTCTGCTCTGATATGGTCGTCATGATCTATTTTGTGTTGTTATAGGTTCAACAAAACAGTGTCTCTTTCTTTACATTGTCATAGAAACAAACAGCACACTATCACCGATTTCACCTTTGCATATTGTTTCAGTAGGCCTATAATGTAAACGTACAAAGTAGCATCTAAGAGGCACAGATGTCTGTTAGTGGGCAACGACCTATGCTTTGTGGTTTGCAGCAGCAGTGAATGAGTTATTGAGAAGATTGTGATTGTGTCCAGCTACTGGCAGCCTCCTCTGCTCTACTCCCTTCTGCCCCGTGCCCCGAGCTCTGAGCCCCCTGTGGGATCCAGCAGAGAGGGACAATACTGTAGCCACATCAAGTCCGTAGCCACATCAAGCATACTGATCCTAATGCAACACAACGCCCAGTCAAAACTACCTTCCAGGATCCCAACCACAGCCACAGTGCCTGCCATTTCAGACATTTGGCACGCGCTTTCACAGATCAAAACAATTTCTCCCAGCAGAATCACAGGGAGTCACACAGCAGAGTGGCGGGTCATTTCGAGTAGAAGAAAAAAATACACAAAAATAACATTTTCTACCAAAAGTGCCCAGCTGATCTCCATGTGACCGGAGCGTGGGTTTACTAAATGGATTTCTCCACATGGGAGGCAAATGGGATTTACATTTTTAGACGTAGAAAACAATATTGCAGCAGTTGGATGCTTATATTCATAATTGTAGTGTGTTCAGTAGCATATTAAATAGCAGAAAGCCTTTTAAGACATTTTCATAATTCATTGTGGACTTAAAAAACTATTTCTTCCACAAATAATGGGGATAATTTTTGCCCCCTGCAAGACAACTTTGGACAGCCCCAGTTTGTTTACTGCAAGAAGCTGTAAAATGCATTTGTCATTTAGGGAGGAAGTGAGTGATTGAATAAAAAAAAACTAAACTAAACAGATTAAAGAAAAAAAAGTAAGCTCATTCTGATTAATCTCTCTCCAGATATTGTGAACTAAAATACAACCTTACTATCAGCTTGAGAGAGGAAATTCATAGCAAGGATGATATAACAATTCACACTTAACTGAATTCTTGGCAAAGCTCTTGGGAAAACCAATTAGACCCACAGATTTCCAATACATTACAGGCTTTAGCTAAACCAGCGAATAAAAAGCCTACATTAGGATTGATTAGAATCATATGGCCCCATTATCCTGAGCATCCTTTATTAAGACATAGTGAGATGGGAGCAGAGTAATCATAGGGATGGATTATTAAGACAAAACTAGACGATAACAGAGTAATCATACACTCTTAGAATAAAGGGTTTCAAAACGGTTCTGCGGCTGTCCCCATAGGAGAACCCTTTTTGGTTCCAGGTAGAACACTTGACTTCATTGTAGAAGCCTCTGTGGAAAGGGTTTCACAAAAAACCCAAAAGGGTTCACCTGGGACCAAAAAGGGTTCTTCAAAAGGGTTATCCTATGGGGACAGCCGAAGAACCGTTTTAAGTTCTAGATAGAATCTTTGTGTATGATGGAGCTGACGGTATCTCATCCACTGAGCATGGCAGGTATCACTGAGATGTTCACAGACACACTTTAAAAGGGACAATCTGCAGTTCAAACAATAACAAAGCAGTCACCAATGTTTTGGTACACTAAAATTCCTAGACAGAGCTATGAATGCAAGAACTGACAATCCAGAAGAAATTATAGTTTTAACCATGTTTTGAGGATATATAGTACAATAACATTGTTTACAAACAAAGGAGTTATACAAACTTCTATTTCGGGTTCTGAAGGTGTATGACAGTTGAACTAAGTTCAAGAGGCATTTTTATAAGTTATATTTTTTAAGAATCAATAGGTATTCAGTATTCGCCAAAAGATTGGACACACCTACTCACTCCAGGGTTTTTCTTTATTAAGACATCAAAACTATGAAATAACACATATGGAATCATCTTAAACAAATCAAAATATATTTTATATTCTTTAAAGTAGCCACCCATTGCCTTGACACCACATATGTTGAGCACTTGTTGGGTGCTTTTCCTTCACTCTGCGGTCCAGCTCATCCCAAACCATCTCAATTGGGTTGAGGTCTGGTGATTGTGGAGGCCAGGTCATCTGAAGCAGCACCATCACTCTACTTCTTGGTCAAATAGCCCTTAACACAGCCTGGAGGTGTATTTTGGGTCATTGTCCTGTTGAAAAACAAATGACAGTACCACTAAGCGCAAACTAGATGGGACGGCGTATCACTGCAGAATCCTTTAAAAAAATGTCTTTATTTCACCTTTATTTAACCAACCAGGTCAGTTGAGAACAAGTTCAACAAGTTCAACAAGTTCAACTGCGACCTGGCCAAGATAAAGCAAAGCAGTGCGACAAAAACACAGAGTTACACATGGGATAAAGAAACATACAGTAAATAACACGATAGAGAAATATATATACAATGTGTGCAAATGTAATAAGTTAAGGGAGGTAAGGCAATAAATAGGCCATAGTGGTGAAATAATTACAATTGAGCAATTAAACACTGGAGTGATAGATGTGCATATGAGATACTGGGGTGCAAAAGAGCAAAAATAAATAACAATATGGGGATGAGGTAGTTGGGTGGGCTATTTACAGATGGGCTGTGCACAGGTGCAGTGATCAGACAGCTGATGCTTAAAGTTAGTGAGGGAGATAAGTCTCCAGCTTCAGTGATTTTTGCAATTAGTTCTGGAAGGAAAGGTGGCCAAAGTAAGAGTTGGCGTTGGGGATGACCAGTGAAATATTCCTGCTGGAGCGCGTGCTACGGGTGGGTGTTGCTATGGTGACCCGTGAGCTGAGATAAGGAGGGCTTTACCTAGCAAAGACTTATAGATGACCTGGAGCCAGTGGGTTTGGCGACGAATATGAAGCAAGGGCCAGTCAACGAGAGCATACAGGTCGCAGTGGTGGTAGTATATGGGGCTTTGGTGACAAAACAGATGGCACTGTGATAGACTACATCCAGGTTGCTGAGTAGAGTTTTTGGAGGCTATTTGGTAAATGACATCGCCAAAGTCAAGGATTGGTAGGATAGTCAGTTTTACGAGGATTTGTTTAGCAGCATGAGCGAAGGAGGCTTTGTTTGCCGAAATAGGAAGCCGATTATTGATTTCATTTTGGATTGGAGATGCTTAATGTGAGTCTGGAAGGAGAGTTTACGGTCTAACCAGACACCTAGGTATTTGTAGTTGTCCACATATTCTAAGTCAGAACCGCCCAGAGTAGTGATGCTGGTCGGGCAGGCAGGTGCGGGCAGCAATCGGTTGAAGAGCATGCACTTAGTTTTACTAGCATTTAAAAGCAGTTGGAGGCCGGGGAAGGAGTGTTGTATGGCATTGAAGCTCGTCTGGAGGGCTGTTAACAGTGTCCAAAGAAAGGCCCAAAGTATACAGAATGGTGTTGTCTGAGTAGAGGTGGATCAGAGAATCACCAGCAGCAAGAGCGACATCATTGATATATACAGAGAAGAGAGTCGACCCTAGAATTAAGCCCTGTGGCCCCCCCATAGAGACTGCCAGAGGTCCGGACAACAGACCCTCCAATTTGACACACTGAACTCTGTCAGAGAAGTAGTTGGTGAACCAGGCGAGGCAGTCATTTGAGAAACCAAGGCTGTTGAGTATGCCGATAAGAATGCGGTGATTGACAGAGTTGAAAGCCTTGGCCAGGTCGATGAAGACGGCTGCACAGTACTGTCTTTTATCGATTGCGGTTATGAAATCGTTTAGGACCTTGAGCGTGGCTGAGGTGCACCCAAGTCTATAACCGCAAGTCTATAACAGTTTGGGTCTAGAGTGTCTCCCACTTTGAAGAGGGAGTTGACCGCGGCAGCTTTCCAATCTTTAGGGATCTCAGACGATACGAAAGAGAGGTTGAATAGGCTAGTAATAGGGGTTACAACAATTGCGGACGATAATTTTAGAAAGAGAGGGTCCATATTATCTATCCCAGCTGTGTTAGTCATGCTGGTTAAGTGTGCCTTGAATTCTAAATAAATCAACAACAGTGTCACCAGCAAAGCACCCCACAACCTCACACCTCCTCCATGCTTCACGGTGGGAAACAAATCTGGAGATCATCCGTTCACCTACTCTGCGTCTCACAAAGACACGACGGTTAGAACCAAAAATCTCCAATTTGGACTCATCAGACCAAAGGACAGATTTCCACCTGTCCATTGCTCCTGTTTCTCTGAACAGTTGATGTTGAAATGTGTCTTACTTGAACTCTGTGAAGCATTTATTTGGGCTGCAATTTCTGAGGCTGGTAACTCTAATAAACATATCCTCTGCAGCAGAGGTAACTCTGGTTCTTCCTTTCCTGTGGCGGTCCTCATGAGAGCCAGTTTCATCATAGCGCTTGATGGTTTTTGCGACTACACTTGAAGATTTCTTGACATGTTCCGCATTGACTGACCTTCATGACTTAATGTAATGATGGACTGTCGTTTCTCTTTGCTTATTTGGGCTGTTCTTGCCATAATATGGACTTTACCAAATAGTGCTATCTTCTGTATACCAACCCTACCTCGTCCCAACACAACTGATGGGCTCAAATGCATTAAGAAGGAAAGAAATTCCACAAATTAACAAGGCACACCTGTTAATGGAAATGTATTCCAGGTGACCACCTCATGAAGCTGGTTGAGAGAATGCCTAGAGTGTGCAAAGTTGTCATCAAGGCAAAGGGTGGCTACTTCGAAGAATCTCAAATGTAAAATATATTTTGATTTGTTTACCACTTTTTGGTTACTAAATTTCATGATTCCATATGAGTTATTTAATAGTTTTGAGGTCTTCACTATTATTCTACAATGTAGAAACCAGTAAAAATGAAGAAAAACCCTGGAATGGGTGTGTCCAAACCTTTGACTGGTACTATGTATATCATTAATTAAAAAGTCTAAACATAGATGTACCAATTGCAGATTTCCCATTTAACACACATCCAACCCACTCAGGTTGAACATGTAATTATGTGGTTTAATGTCTTGTATGGGGACGTGCTTATCTAGAAAACATACATGGACAAAACAAGAACACACACCACACATACACTGAATGATAAGAAACATCTACATGTCAAACTGTGTGATTAATGGCTATTGATGAAGCCTGGAGCGAAGGGGGAGAGAGAGGGAAGGGAAGGAGAGAAGAGGGGACATATCTCTCACAGGCTTATCCAAACACCTAATCTGTGTTGAAGATTAAACATTGTTATAGAGGTGGGGGTGGACTGTGCAGAGAGCAATGGAGCGTTTGTGCTGTACTGCACATCATCTTGTACAATCAACTCCCAAGATGGTTGTCAGTTCAGAACAGAGCAGAAAGGATTGCATTAGCTTTAACAACCTCCACACACCACGTTCCATAAACACTGTCAAAACAGTCACACTTTGCAACAACCATGTCAGAGTGTGGTTAAGTGACATGGTTACCCAGGGGCCTCTAACTAACTAGCACGTGTATCCAGCATACGATGGCTGTCTGGGGGAGTGTGGCGTGCCAAGTATGCAAGGAGAGATATGGGGAGTGGGAGTGTAGTATACTGTATGCATGTGTGTGTGTGTGTGTGTGTGTGTGTATGCGTATGCGTGTGTGTGCGCAGGCGTGCCAGGAGAGACAGTGTGAGTGGGAGTAGTGTTGACAGCAGAGTGAGTTCTCCGGGTGTAGGAGGGTGTTGATAACCTCTGGGTCATCCCATACACACACACAACACATACACAGCAGCCAACAAACACACACATAGAAAAGACACCAAGTCTAATGCAATCATGTTGGATCTGTGTCCAACAAGTGAGTAATGTTTAATAAATCAGCCAAGAATTTGCTCTGTTGACAGGTATAGAACCCGATCTCGATCTTGTTCCAAAATTGTTCACAGGTTACATATCCTTTCTTTGATTGAATTGTAATAACGTCACACAGAGATAAATGTTCTGGTACATGCAAGAGCTTTTTATAAGCCTGCAAAGTGGCCAGCTGAATTTGATTCACTTGACAGCTTGGCTTGTTTACTTTGTTAAAAGGCTTTCTGACAGTAAAAGCCTTTCTATCTTGACAGACATTCATCTCCATGCTAACAAATGGTCTTACATGGGTGGCCAGCTCCCTTCACCTCATAAAGTCTGTCGGGCAATCCATCACACACACACACACACACACACACACACACACACAGAGAGAGAACAATTAAGAGAGATAAATATGAAAGCCCTCCACCCCAATAGACGCCCCTGGCCTGGATCTGCAGTTGATGGACGATAAAAAAAAATTCACTGTTCTGTGGAGTGACAGATTAATGCATTAGCCACCAGAGCTGGCGGGAGTGGACACTGCCTTAGACACTCGAGGGGACATGAATCCTAACCTTTATATACCCACATTGACAGAATTAAAAAAGACTCACAGGTTTTTTAAAACAGAAAGACAGCCTATTTTGAATAAGAAGTAGTGTCTCTGTCTCTCCGCAAATATACTAGGTATACACAAGAGGGCTTGGCAGCCAAAAAGGCAGCTTGGAAAGCCCACCAAATTTGTTCTCAGTAATTGCAGAATTAGACAGACAGTTGAGGGAAAGGAAACTCAAACTCTCTCTCTCGAGCGTATTCCAGATCCGTTCATCTCATGCAATCTGATGGAATCCCTGTAGTTTGTACACTAAAACAACATGAATGGACAGCCCGATAGACAGACATCATCATTCTGCCACCACAATCTTCCTTCACCTAATCCAGTCGTGTTTTGCAAGGTAGCTTGTTGAGTTGGCTAATATCAGATTTGCTGGGCATCGGGGTTATGATGGAAACAGAGTTTAAGAGTCATGCAATTTGTTGATCCTGATGATCAGTCCTATCTAGTCTAGGAAGTCTACTCTGCGATGGTGTGAGTGTGACCCCAGATATCCTTCAGAAAGACAGGGCCTGGTAGGGCCCCATTGCAAAACAGAGTGCAAAGCTTTTGAATTAATATCTAATGGGAGATTATAGACAACTCTTTATTTCAGTATTCAAATCACCAGTTTAATTAGAATGAGAGAGATTATGTTTTCTCTCAGTTCTGCGTAGGCCTCTATCGTCAGTATGTTAATGCCTTTTGTTGATGTTCAAATCCCAAACCATAACAAACCACTGGCAGTTGACCTTGGGGTCAGTCCGATAACCTTGGAAACCAAAACTATTTATTTGCAGTAAATGTTTTTTGGAGCCTTATGTTACAGTTTGGCTTCTGGGGGCAGAACTTTAATTACATTACATTTCCATCAGAAATAGAAAACAAATGTGAGAAATGCTTTTTCTCATTTGTACGTGAATTGAACATGGTGTTGATTGCTCCCCTCAGGGGCTAACTAGTTAATGAGGTATGAATGACACATTGTGTTGAGGGCACCTGTCTGTCATTACAGACGCAAACAAGTGAAATAGTTACCCTGCAGACAATATAACTGTTAGATAGCAGGGTGTTGTTTATGCTAATTCTACTGTATTTCACAGATTATGTATATACAGTGGGGCAAAAAAGTATTTAGTCAGCCACCAATTGTGAAAGTTCTCCCACTTAAAAAGATGAGAGAGGCCTGTAATTTTCATCATAGGTACACTTCAACTATGACAGACAAAATGAGAAAAAAAATCCAGAAAATCACATTTCAGGATTTTTAATGAATGTATTTGCAAATTATGGTGGAAAATAAGTATTTGGTCAATAACAAAAGTTTCTCAATACTTTGTTATATACCCTTTGTTGGCAATGACAGAGGTCAAACGTTTTCTTCACACACTGTTGCTGGTATTTTGGCCCATTCCTCCATGCAGATCTCCTCTAGAGCAGTGATATTTTGGGGCTGTTGCTGGGCAACACGGACTTTCAACTCCCTCCAAAGATTTTCTATGGGGTTGAGATCTGGAGACAGGCTAGGCCACTCCAGGACCTTGAAATGCTTCTTATGAAGCCACTCCTTCATTGCCCGGGCGGTGTGTTTGGAATCATTGTCATGCTGAAAGACCCAGCCACGTTTCATCTTCAATGCCCTTGCTGATGGTAGGCTTTGTTACTTTGGTCCCAGCTCTCTGCAGGTGATTCACTAGGTCCCCCCGTGTGGTTCTGGGATTTTTGCTCACCATTCTTGTGAACATTTTGACCCCACGGGGTGAGATCTTGCGTGGAGCCCCAGATCGAGGGAGATTATCAGTGGTCTTGTATGTCTTCCATTTCCTAATAATTGCTCCCCCACAGTTGATTTCTTCAAACCAAGCTGCTTACCTATTGCAGATTCAGTCTTCCCAGCCTCGTGCAGGTCTACAATTTTGTTTCTGGTGTCCTTTGACAGCTCTTTGGTCTTGGCCATAGTGGAGTTTGGAGTGTGACTGTTTGAGGTTGTGGACAGGTGTCTTTTACACTGATAAAAAAAACAATTACAGGCCTCTCTCATCTTTTTAAGTGTGAGAACTTTCACAATTGGTGGCTGACTAAATACTTTTTTGCCCCACTGTATCATTGAGTGAATGGAAATTTTCAGCACATACTAAGTACTACTAACATGGTAGGACTGAGAAAGCATCCTGTTTGGCAGATTCAATGAACAGTGGTGTATCAGGAAAGCCACAGCATCTGTTGCATGAAATAACAATGATCCAAATGTCCCAGACAAACCAAATCAAATAAAATGTATTTATATAGCCCTTCGTACATCAGCTGATATCTCAAAGTGCTGTACAGAAACCCAGCCCAAAACCCCAAACAGCAAGCAATGCAGGTGTAGAAGCACGGTGGCTAGGAAAAACTCCCTAGAAAGGCCAAAACCTAGGAAGAAACCTAGAGAGGAACCAGGCAATGTGGGGTGGCCAGTCCTCTTCTCTTCTACAATGCTAATAGACAGCATGGACCGTGCCCAACTCAGGTAAAAGGCCAAGTGGGTGTGTCACAGCCTGAAGTATTCAGATGCTTCCTGCCAGATGATCTTCCATTCCTCTCTCTCTACTCTCGCTCTCTCTCTCGTGTGTGAGTGCTACTATGCCTCAGTGAAGCACATCCCTCCTCCAGAGTGAGCAGTGATAATGGAGGCCGGGGCCAGTCCAGAGAGGGCTGGGACGAGGCTGGGCTGTGCTGGACACACATACACTACGCTAGGGTATGGATGGACACACTCAGAACCAGGGGGGTAATCGGCATGTCAAGCAGCCAGCCAGGCAGAAATTTTAAAGGAGGTGTCTTTTCCGAAAACATCCAGGACAGCTAGAAATTTGGCAAAGGGGTCTGGTGAGGAGCATTACACCTGTTTCTTTGAAAAGGTGGGAGAGGGTGTGTGTTTGAGGACAAGAGTGAGGCTCACAGAGCAGGTACCGCTATGACTCATTTTCTGCGACAAAGAGAGACAACGAGAGAGAAAGAGAGAGAGAGAATACCGCTCCCTTTAACTCAACTGAAGTGCCAATAAAGTCCAACTCTTTCCCCTCCATCCATTATTTTCCTCCTTCCCCAGGCTCTGAGTGAGATAGCCAATCAGAAGTGACCATGAAGCCCCAGCAGCATCCCCACTAGCAGCCTGCTAACAACAGTCTGAGGAGAACTGAAGTGTTGGAGGACCATTCAACACAATGACTGATGGATCCATCACAGGACCAGTCAAATCACACACTGGGGGCTCAAACTTTCACACCTCCCTTTTCTATCCGTTATCACAGCACAGAGAATTTTTACCATCTCTCTCTTCCTCTTGCTCTCTCTTGCACTCTTTCACTCTCTCTCTTTCTCAAGATCTCAAGAGGCCCTTCGGACAGTGACACGGCTTAAACGACAGCGTCATTATCCAGACAAGAACAGATAGCGAGACAATCCTGCCGGAGAAGACTAAACAATCCACTGCCTATTACAGCAGCTTCGGGTTGAGAGATGAGGAGAGGAGGGGAAAGAGGAGAGAAGGAGAGGAAGGGAAAGAGGAGAGAAGAGGAGGTAGGCAGAGATGGAGGCGAGGGAGAAAAGAGGAGAGGAAAGAGAAGAGAAGAAGATGGTTCTGCAACTTGTTTCACTGAGTTCACGAAGCAGGTGAACCGGCTTTAAGAGCGACAATTCTGAGAGGAAAATGTGCAATTTTCAACTAAAATGCCTCTTCTTCCTCTTCCCTATTCACACACAACCCCAGTGGAATCAACATGACAGCAGGCTGAAAATACAGACAACTCTGCCCCCCCCCCTCCCCACACCTCCAAATCAATGGCCAAGTTGCTCTGAATTGTACAGCATGCTTGGTGGGGTTCACTGTTCAAGTCAACTGTTCTCTGGTATGGACCCATAGCAGTAAAATGCATCTAGGTGCCTGGCATTATCATGGTTACCTCCTTGTTATAGGTGCTATTTTCTCTGTGGGTGGTGAAATGGTCAGGATGGATGACAGGGTAAAGCTGTACTAATGGGCTGATTCAATCCTTTCTGAGTTTGAGGATGGTGTACTGCGTGTTCAGACAAACTAGGTCTGTGTCTGAAATGGCAACCTATTCCCTATTTAGTGCAATACTTTTGACCAGACACTAGGATGGTCAGGGCCTCAACAGGACAGCCTATTCCCAGATCTCTTTGCAGGTTGACGACGTGTGTTGGGATGAGTCTTGTCCTGGAGGCAGAACTGTGCTATTTCCACTAGATGTGCCAGCTGTAAAGTCATAATTGGCTACATTGTAAAAATTGAAAACAAACATTAGCTTTTTGGTCTTAATTTAAGGTTAGGGTTAGGAATTAGTGAAAACAGTTGGCTACGGTTATGGTTTGGTTTAAAATCAGAAATTATGACTTTGTGGCTGTGCCAGCTAGTGACCACTCTGCAGAGCTGCCTCCAGAACAAGATTAATGATAAAAGCAATAACCTACGATCTGTTTGTGCTGTATAGCCAACTCATATGGTCGTGGAATGACAATGACCATAGAAGTTAGCAAGACAGCACAATCTGATCTGATACCAGGCTATCACTGGGAGGCTCAGAGGAGAGATTAGGCTACTTGGCGTCTCCAGGGTGGAGGAATGGAGGTTCCGTGCCTCAGATCTCTGGATGGAATGTGAGAGGAGATGATTCTGAGGTGATACTCTGGCACCACCTCTTACCGTGCTAGATTATCTCTCCTACGGGCCTCATTTGATGGATAGATGTGAGATGTGATACTGGCCACTGGGACAGAGGTGACAAAGAGGATGATAATGACAGAGAGCCTTTTACAGTTTCTCTCTCCAACACCTTGAGTATGATAATGGTCACGTTTATCAACAACAACTGGGACAAACTCAGTGACCTGTCCAGTCCTTCAACAGCAATAGAGCACGGTGACTGTTACCTTTACTCTAAGTTATACAGTCAGGGGCCTCACTGCCAGTCAGGGGACTTTTTTCGGCATGAGATCCGTTTCGGCTTTAAGCCTTTTCAAAGAAGAGGGGCCTCCACGGTATGGCGGTTAACACACTGCCACCAGAAACATCTTAAGAGGATGGGGAAGGGGCCCCTAAATGAGGATGGAACACCATGCTCCAGTGAAGTGCACCAGCTTCAGAGGCTAGAAAGGCCAAGAAGATGCCCCTGATCCTGATCCCTTCTCCCTGCTCAGACACACACACACACACACACACACACACCCCAGCCAGATTAAAAGGGCCCCCATCCCGTGTGCAACCCACCCCACCCCTCCACAAGGTGACTTGGCTCAGTGACCGCTCCACCACCCTGCAATAAAACGTTCATCAATCACTGGGACTAATCTCAGGTTCAGCCTGACACCTTCATTGTTCCGCCATTTCTATAGCTGCTCCCCCCACATAAAGGGTTATACTGCCACCTATGCAACGCAAATGGGCCGTCTGCTCTCCATCTGTGAGAGTTATCCTAAAGTGGGTGAAGTATGCCTTTGATGTGCAGTAGGCAGCACTGACATCAGTCTAAGGATTATCTGGTAGCTGTAAGCACACTAAAGGTAGGTAGGTATGAATGGAGCTGAGTGAAAGGATATTTTTGATCCAGGTAACTTACCATTAGAGATACTGAATAGGTCTTGAGAATGGCCTTGTGCTGAAACGGTGACATTGAATAGTCTTAACGATATCCCCTGCTCTTTTCTACTGATTCATTCAAATCTGAATCTGGAAATGGAAAATGGAATCATTTGAAAAAAAATAGTCCTCCTTGGCTTCCAGCCCTCTAACTGGACCCCGGTGAACCTCATGATCACATTAATAAACTGGCCCCTGAAAGAAGACCATTTCAGGTGATAATGCTGCACTGCAATAAAAAGCAGGCTATAGGGGCCCCAGGAAACGTTCATATGACCCATCGATTTTCGAGAGGTTTGGGCATATTTCCAATAATAAGTAAAACCTCTAGTTCTCACTTCACTATTTATTTCCGTCTTTCTTTCCACACACTGAACAGAATTTATTTGACCAATCTATCTATTCATGGCCCTTGGAAAGGTTAACAAAAACACCTTCTCCTGAAATAAACAGCCATTTGAGTGTTATCCTCCCTCCTTCACTCTGCATGTCTAGTTCTCACTATGGAGAACACCTTGTTTCTTAACCCGCTGCATAGATGAACAGAGAGGATAAAGGGGTATCCCTGTACACAATGTTCTCTCTGTCTCTGTTATGTGTGTATGTGCATTTGAGTGTGTGTAAACCAACCAACATGTGGAATTATTGAAGCTGGCTGCCAGAAAGATTGAAATGAAAAGTGTTATCTCCTTGTCTACTGGTATGTTTGTCAAACGGTGCTGGCATCAACATAAAGCATCTCTGTTTCTCTCTGTATAGCAGGGTTCTCCAACAGGGATCACAAGCTATCAGTAGCTCGCAGACCACTTATGAGTAGCTCACCAATCAATTCCCGAAAATATGTGCATTTTTTCATATGTTCCATTGCAAACTGTCTTAAACATAAAGCGCCTGGCTACTATCCAATCAAAGCCACATTGACATTATCCCACCCCTGGCTACCTACTATTGGTTTAAACAGCCAATTAATTTCCAGCAATATTGCCCTTGTCTGTCGATGCTAATGATAGCCGTCTTGTGGGTAGACAGAAATACTTTCCCCAAAAACCTTCGCAATTAAATGTTAACTGTTAAATACAAAATAGGCTTACCTGACAGAACTATATCATGATTATTTGTATCAATTGTGTTGCCATTGTTTTGCAAACTGTCATAACATGTGCTGCAGCAGTAGGCCTAACAGCAGAAACATCGCTAGATTGGCACATTTCCTCTCTTGCTAAATGTGCAATTAAAGGGGAATTACAGCAAAAATTATCTGGATTAATTTGTTTTTTTCCCAGGCCTCAAAAACGGTCTTCTGATGTGATTTAAGCATTGACATCGAACACCCACATCCGTTGTGTCTTTATGAGTAATTTTAATATTAAGAGTAAAAAACTTTTAAAAATCCCAAACCAGGGAAAAACAAACAGAATTTGGGAAAATAGAAAAGATAATTCTATGGGGCTGTCATGACAAAATATTGTTTATTAACCACTATCTTACTAGGCACAGTATATTGACGTAAAACACATCTCTTGTACACCAAAGTGTTTCAGAGGAGAGAAGAGAATAATGTGCCTATTTGAAAGCTATAAAAAAATGCCGCTCTCGATATGTTTAATCTTTTTTAAGTAGCTCTCCTGCAAGAAAAGGTTGGAGACCCCTGCTGTATAGCGTGATATGAGAGATGGCTATAGCGCTTGGCTGTACCAAGGGCTGCTCCTCCCTGTAATCTGTTAGGCTTGTAGTCAGTCTGTTCAGTCATTCTCTTCACTGATTTAATCATAATGGGTGTACAGTTTCACACTGATCCCTTTGGCAAAACATTCTTAGGTCAAACAATTTCATCCAAACTTTGGTTCAAGAAGAGCCTTTAGGTCATGAAACTATGCATTATAGAGGTGAAAGGATTGAGAGTGTTATAAATGGGGGATCTAAGACCAATGTTATGTCGAGTAATAAAATGGGTTTAAGTCTACTGTAAATAATCAAGTTTGCATACATTCGTTAGAGGAAGGGCCTTGTGAATGGCTCTGTCCAATCAGGAGGGTGTGTACAGTGTACAGTATATTAACACTTACCTTGGAAGGTGACCACAGGGTGTTCTCTCCGGGTACACTCCGGCCGGGATAGGTACTGGGGGGCGGGCGTGGGGGCGGGTGGGGAGGGCAGCATGGGTTTCTGGGACAGTGCGATGGGGAGGGGCAGCAGAAGCAGGGGGAGGAGCAACAGGCCAGGCACAGACAGGGGGGCAGCGTTCCGTGGCAACGCTGCTGTCATGGTGATGGGGGCGGAGCCTTTCCTCTAACTGCCAAGGTGGGCCTCTGGGATACAACTGTGAGAAAAGAAGGGAAGAAAGAGAGAGAGTTCGAAGATGTGTTGCAAAGAGTCTGTGGTTGCATGATAACACTTCTGGTTCCTGACACATAAGTACAATCCCGGAGACTGGTGTTTCTTCTGAAACTCGTCAGTCTACTCTTGTTCTGAGTAATGAAGCCTTTTCCATGTGATAAATTACCAAGGAACTGAAGATCTCGTACAACGCTGTGTACTACTCCCTTCACAGAACAGCGCAAACTGGCTCTAACCAGAATAGAAAGAGGAGTGGGAGGCCCCACTAGACATTAGAGTGTCTAGTTTGAGAAACAGACGCCTCACAAGTCCTCAACTGGCAGCTTCATTAAATAGTACCCACAAAACACCAGTCTCAATGTCAACTAGGCAGAGTTCCTCTGTCCAGTGTCTGTGTTCTTTTGCCCATCTTAATCTTTTCTTTTTATTGGCCAGTCTGAGATAAGGCTTTTTCTTTGAAACTCCGCAACTTTTCTTTGCAGCTTGTATTAGCTAACACAACGTGTCATTGGAACACAGGAGTGATGGTTGCTGATAATGGACCTCTGTACGCCTATGTTGATATTCCTAAAAAAATCGTTTCCAACTACAATAGTCATTTACAACATTAACAGTGTCTACACTGTATTTCTGATCAATTTGATGTTATTTTAATGGACAAAAAATGTGCTTTTCTTTCAAAAACAAGGACATTACTAAGTGACCCCAAACCTTTGAACGGTGGTGTATAAGAATATGAAACAAGGTGAAAAACAAAGAGACAGGTGAGAGAGTGAGGAGAGAAAATTGCAAACAGAGACACTTAAACACTGAGGAGCCATGTCTGTGAAGTACCTAACCCCTGACCTCACCATAATCGTTCAAAATACGCATTAAACCTCAGAAGTTAATTTAACGGCTGATTAAAATCAGAAAATTGAATGAAAGGGTCGTGGATTGTTCAATGGGGTGCAAGTTACCATGAGTTAATGTACCAGAACACTGTGAGCTTCAAATCTATGGCTCATAGAAATGAGCTTAACACAAGAAAAACACTCTGTTCAGCTATTCTCTAGAGAGATCCCTATACTGAAAACATTGTTCTAAACTAACTGTTTTGAGTAGATAAAGCACATGAAGAGCTGAAATATCTTAGCCATCATTTCATCCCAACACCTCTCACAGTACTTAAGTTGCCTAGGTATTGCTGCAATCTCAGTTCACATGAGCTCTCATTCTTAAAATGTAATTTATTTAAGATAAAAGCATTAATGTTTTGACCTACTGGCCGAATGTTTTAACTTGAAGAGTGATAGTTGCGCCTTTTTGCCTTCACGTAAACTTTACATTTGGCTGCACTTCGCTGGCTCCAGGTCGGGTTAAGTTAGTCTTTTCCTTCAGCCACACAGTAAAAAACTAAAAAGTCGATTCAGCGTACAATTGTAAGGTAACCCGCTGCAATAGGATTGTGAATTTGCTGAACAACATTTTCAGACATAAACATTTTGTTGTGAGTTTGCTCAACAACATTATTGTACGTCGAATCAAGATATATATTTTTTCCAGTGCATTTCAGTTCAGCCACTCCAGAATAAACTGTGTTAAGCAGCTTTGAACAGTACCACACAATTCTCCACTTCCTCCTCCGTAGTAAATGTAATTTCCTGCAGACATAATATACAAGGGAATACAGCCTGGCTGAAACCTGTAGTCCATCATCACCCACCCTTGAGCCTTCTTACAATGTTACCATTGTGGCACATAATACCAGTAAAGTAGATGAATAACTTACTTCCTGCTCTCACATTCACAGGTTTAGGTCTCCTTGTAATAGTATTCCTTTAAATGGACCGATCAATAACACATTACTAGGTTGGTTGAGTTTAAAATCAACCTTATTGCCCACAATCCATTAACCCACTCCCTCTCACTACAGCTGGTAACTAATTAGGCAAATGCACATGAGCTGCTGGGGTGTTTGTCATTACAATACAGTAACAGTCAACACAACAGGCTCAGGGTAGATGCCAAGGAACACAGAAGTGCCACTAGACATACATCGAAAAGCCCTAAGCATACAGCATTCTGTGCGTTTTCACGGAAAACAGTTTCAAGAAGGGATGGGTTACTTGGTGCAATATTCCTCATGTCAACTCTAGCTAGAATATCATTTGCGGTGAAAAGTATGCAGTGAATCTGCGAGAAAGGAAAACACTACTGTTAGATACACTGCTATGTAAAGTATATTCAAACTTAAAGGTAGTCCCTACACTAAAATAGAACTGGTGTTAATTAAAATAGTGCTTGGCTGGTGTAGAGAGAGAAGACCAGGAGGGCCAGCAGCAGCTCTACCACCCAGAGAGCAGTGCTGGTCTTGGCACAAACACAGTCAACTAGACCCATGGGTAAACGCTAACAGCAGGTGGAGGTGTGAGTGGGTAGACTAGGCTCCACTGGCACTTTGGGTGGACAGATGTGGTTTCATCAGTCTACATACACACATCATCAAATCACACACAAGTACGCACACACTCACACACACATGTCTATCTCACAAAACTGGAGAATTAAAGCCTTGAACAGCTGGTCACAGTCCCCTCTGAGTCACAGCAAGCAGGCAGACCTGGCACCAAGCGTGTGTGTGCCTGGGTGAGTGTGTCCACCACTGCTCCTTTAGCAAGGACAATCAAAGAGGCCCACTACACTCTAAGAAAAAAAGGTTCCAGAAGGGTTCTTCGGCTGTCCCCATAGGGAAACGAACCCTTTTGGGTTCCATGTAGAACCCTCTGTGAAAAAACAATTATACCTGGAACCAAATAGGTTCTACCTGGAACCAAACATTGTTCTTCCAAGGGTTCTCTTATGGGGACAGCCCCAAAAAACATTTAGGTTCTAGATAACACCTTTGTCTAAGAGTGTAGGACAGACCCTCTCTGTTGTTCTCCTGCTTGAACACTACTTGCCAAATTGAAACCAAGGCGGTTGATTCTCTGTGACACAGGTACTTCGGTCAGTTTTGTCAGCTGTCTATCCAACACTTTTACATCCCACTTGTGAATCCAAGCCTTCGCCACCACAGCTACACTTGTCTTTGACACACACACACACACACACACACACACACACACACACACACACACACACACACACACACACACACACACACACACACACACACACACACACACACAAACACACAAACACATAACAGACTGCCTGGCTGGGAGAAGGAGTCAGTCAGTAAATTATCCATGGACTGTGGACAGTGTGCTCATGGCTTAGAGGGGAACTTCCAGGGGTTTTGACTAATGAATGCCCAGACACGTCCCCTGTCAATAGCCCTCTGACAATCGAGCAGAGTGACTACTGTTGGAAGCAGGAGGTACAATCCCTGAGATACACACATATGCACACACACATGCACGCACGCACACACACACACACACACACACACACACACACACACACACACACACACACACACACACACACACACACACACACACACACACACACACACACACACACACACACACACACACACACACACACACACACACACACACACAGGAGGTGGGAGGTCCAGTCATTGAGATTGCTCTGATTTCATATTGTCTCTCAGCTCACTCACTGACATTGGATGCCATCCTGTAGCTATGGTAACAGTGAATATATTGAACAAGGTCTGAAGTAGATGGGGCCAGGTAGAGTAGAGTGTTTGCACTGAGCCCACAGCGTGTGTCAAGACACATCAGAGAAAACGTTCTGAAGAGAGAAAGAGCAGCCCAGAGATTGATGATGTATTGTAGGCCATGAAAATACCCTCATAGGAAAAGCATCAAAAGCGAGGGAGGTACATCTTCTAGAACAAAATGCTAAATATGTTTTCCCTACCCACTAAGTGATACCCACATACTGCGTATCTAAAAGCAAGGTTAGAGAGAGTAAAGTCTGATTAATGCCATGAAATGTAAATAGTTGTGTAGCTTGGATGGTGCAATATCAGGCAAAGTGCCCTGGAGACAGAATAATAGCCTATGAGTACAGACACTTTATAGCTTGTCTTCTTACCCTTGTTCATATTCTCTTTCTCTGCTGTGTGGGGGTTGGGGTGGGGTGCATCTTTGGGGTGGGGTGCACCCCCCGCCCCCCCAGTCTTTCAGACCTTTTAAACGCAACAGCCTCACTCAAAATGTTGCCTTTTCACTCAAACAAAAGCAACAAACAGGAAGGGAGAGGCGGAGCAGACGAATGGAGGCCATAAAACTCCTTCAAAACACTCTTGTCTTTTAATAATATCAGAGGGCTTTTATCCCATTCCACAAGGCCGCTGGGCCAGCAGGTGTGTCAGACAGTTTCTCTCTCCCTACCAGCCATAAAGGTTTAGGATGAATCACTGGCTCTCCTCTCCGGCTCCACTCTTCGCCATACCGGAGACGGATGATTTAGGGCCCTGAGCGCCCATGCCTGCACCTTCCCTCATCCGGATGGTGATGGGTCTACTCTCTACCCTGTTGCCCAGGGGACTGCTTCTAATTACAACTCAATAGAAAGTCCTTCAACCAAATCTCATCTGAATCAATTAGGACACTGATTAAATTGCTTCCAGCCCATTGAGAAGACAATGGTTGTGTCCCAAATGGCACCCTATTTCCTATGCAGTGCACTACTTTTGATGAAAAATAGGGAATAGGGTGCCATTTGGGATGCATACAATCACTGGTGCTGTTCATAAAAAACAAGGTAGGCTACCTACCCCATATCAGAGAAATAAAGTGTTTCACTGCGAATGAACGGATGTAGCTATTGATGTTTACGCTTCAAGAAAATAACAAGAAAAAAACTAATCAAAATTAAATTGGTAATTTCCTTTGGGAAAGTCTCCATGGAGGACTGGTTCCACTCCAATGGGTTCTTTGATGCATTTGATCTTAAGCTATGTTGAGTGGATGTGATTGTTAAGCATCTTATATCAGGATGTACAGTATTATTGAGGCCCCATGAGCAGTAAGTGTATGAAAAATGTGCTGTTCTCACTAAGCCTTCTGTTGCGCACACATGTACACACACACACACACACACAAAAACATACACGCACACACAACCACAAGCTCACACAAACACGCTAACCTCGACATTAGCTTTAGTACCAGTGGAATACCAACACCAGCTCATCAGATCAGAAGATGCTCCCAGGTATCTGATTTGTGGCAGAAGAAATACAGCACTTGTTTCTCAATTAAACCTACATCATATCACGTTTCTCAATTAAACCTACATCATATCACATTTCTCAATTCAACCTATATAATATCACGTTTCTCAATTATACCTACATAATATCACGTTTCTCAATTCAACCTATATATTATCACGTTTCTCAATTCAACCTACATAATATCACGTTTCTCAATTCAACCTATATATTATCACGTTTCTCAATTCAACCTACATAATATCACGTTTCTCAATTCAACCTATATAATATCACGTTTCTCAATTCAACCAATATAATATCACGTTTCTCAATTCAACCTATATAATATCACGTTTCTCAATTCAACCTACACTACCGTTCAAAAGTTTGGGGTCACTTAGAAATGTCCTTATTTGTTAAAGAAAAGCACATTTTTGGTCCATTAAAATGACATCAAATTGATCAGAAATACAGTGTAGACATTGTTAGTGTTGTAAATGACTATTGTAACTGGAAATGGCAGATATTTTAGGAATATCGACATAGGCATACAGAGGCACATTATCAGCTACCATCACTCCTGTGTTCCAATGGCATGTTGTGTTAGCTAATCCAAGTATATCATTTTAAAATGATTGATCATCATTAGAAAACATTTTTGCAATTATGTTAGCACAGCTGAAAACTGTTCTAATTAAAGAATCAATAAAACTGGCCTTCTTTAGACTAATTAAATAGTACCCGCAAAACACCAGTCTCAATGTCAACAGTGAAGAGGCGACTCTGGAATGCTGGCCTTCTTGGCAGAGTTCCTCTGTCCTACGTCTGTGTTCTTTAGCCCATCTTAATCTTTTCTTGTTATTGGCCAGTCTGAGATATGGCTTTTTCTTTGCAACTCTGCCTAGAAGGCCAGCATACCGGTGTCGCCTCTTCACTGTTGACGTTGAGACTGGTGTTTTGCGGGTGCTATTTAATGAAGCTGCCAGTTGAGGACTTGTGAGGCGTCTGTTTCTCAAACTAGACACTCTAATGTACTTGTCCTCTTGCTCAGTTGTGCCCCTGGGGCCTCCCACTCCTCTTTCTATTCTGGTTAGAGCCAGTTTATGCTGTTCTGTGAAGGGAGTAGTACACAGCTCTGTACAAGATCTTCAATTCCTTGGCAATTTCTCGCATGGAATAGCCTTCATTTCTCAGAACAAAAATTTTCAGAAGAAAGGTCTTTGTTTCTGGCCATTTTGAGCCTGTAATCGAACCCACAAATGCTCCAGACACTCAACTAGAAGGCCAGTTTTATTGCTTCTTTAATCAGAACAACAGTCTCAGCTGTGCTAACGTAATTGCAAAAGGGTTTTTAATGATCAATTAGCCTTTTAAAATGATAACTTGGATTAGCTAACACGACGTGCCATTGGAACACAGGAGTGATGGTAGCTGAGAATGGGCCTCTGTACGCCTATGTAGACATTCCATAAAGAAATCTGCCGTCTCCAGCTACAATAGTAATTTACAACATTAACAATGTCTACACTGTATTCCTCATCAATTTGATGTTATTTTATCTTCTTCAGGATTGGTGGGTCCCCTGCAGGACGGTTGAGCTAACGTAGGCTAATGTGATTAACATGAGGTTGTAAGTAACAAGAACGTTTCCCAGGACATAGACATATCTGATGTTGGCAGAAAGCTTAAATTCTTGTTAATCTAACTGCACTGTCCAATTTACAGTAGCTGTTACAGTGAAAGAATACCATGCTATTGTTTGAGGAGAGTGCACAGATTTGAACATGAAATATTAATAAACAAATTAGGCACATTTGGGCAGTCTTAATACAACATTTTTAACAGAAATGCAATGGTTCCTTGGATCAGTCTTAAACTTTGAACATACACTGCTGCCATCTCGTGGCCAATATCTAAATTGCACCTGGGCTGGAATAATACATTATGGCTTTTATCTTGCAAAGATGATGATACAAAAAATACAAAAGAAACGTTTTTTTATTTTTTTATTACCAAATCTAATGTGTTAGATTCTCCCACATTCCTTTCACATTTCCACAAACTTCAAAGTATTTATTTTCAAATAGTACCAAGGAAATGCATATCCTTGCTTCAGGGCCTGAGCTACAGGCAGTTAGATTTGGGTATGAACAATTGAATTGAAAAAAAAGGGCCAATGCTTCTGCTTTTCTTTCATGTGCTTTTCTTTCAAAAGCAAGGACATTTCTAAGTGGCCCTAAACTTTTGAATGGTAGTGTACCTAATTTCCACATTTCTCAAATAAATCTACATAATATCCATGTTTCTCAATTAAAACCATTTGATTACCCACATAATCAAATGTTTTTTTAGGAAATAAAATTAGGTGCTGCACACTTAATTTCCCACTTGTCATGTTTATTGTTCCCTTAAGGAAATAACTAAGGTAAGCAAACACACACAGCAAGAGCGCAAAGCATGCCAACCTACTGTATAGCCCCAAGAGAAATCTAGGAAGTAAGAAGACATATCTACAGCCTACTAACTATTACCACACTATAGCATCTGAAAACATTCACCAATTATAAGTTCAACTCACACGGTCTTTTACCACCTAACTCATAAATAACTAGTAGGCATGAGGCACCACACTCCCCCTCCACACACACGAACAAACATACTGCTACCATATTCTCATCCCTATTCAGCCTCCCCCTGTCTCCTCCCTCCTCCCCCTTTCTCCCCAAGGGGTTTGGTCCCGTCGGCAGTTACATTGACCATGTCTAATTCTACTCAATAGCTGAACCTCACCAATCTTTTTAATGCCTGCTCTGAGATGGCCTATAGGGGTCTGGGCAATGGGCGATGGGAGGGGGACAATGAGGCCCGTTAAGAGCCAAAGAGGAGGGGAGCAGGCGGGGGGTAATATGTAGGCTACACACTTGGGGAAGACCATAGGAATGTGGGACAAGATGAGGAAGGGCTGATAGAAAAGGACCTTTTTGGTAAAAGGGTGATGGGAGGGTAGTAGAAATCTCTTATTGAGTCGCCGTGCTCACGCTTGAGCAGGTCCGTTAAAACAGAAGAAATGGCTTTCCCAAGGAATGTGCTTGAATGACATCTGACCTCGGAGTCTCGGACACAGAAAAGAGCATTGGGACTGAACATAGGAATAAACATTCTATTTTTAATTCTATGGGAGTGACGGCATTGACAGGACGTGATGGGGTTGAATCAAATAATATGGAATGTCATTTATTTGACTGTGATCTATCCAGGCACAAAGCCCCAGACAACAACATAATATGATTGTGTGTCTGTCTGCACATTGCATTCTCCAGAGTGGAAACAGTCCACAGAGTACAAAGTGCATATCTTCGTCTTTGTGTAGTGCTACAGAATGCGTGTCTGTGGGCTGTGTCTTTTTGGGAAGTGAGTACTCATACACAGCAGCTAGTAGAATCTTAGGGAGGGCAATCATCACTTGCTGTCTGTCTACATCAGTGAAAGCACCCAGTGGCCTTGCTGCCAATCTGAAAATCCAAGTGTTGAAGAGCCTATTACACTCTTACAGTTTCCCCAGACTGGTGTGGTTACGTATTCTAGCACTGCTTCAGAGTCTGTCTGCATCCCAAATGAAACCCTATTTCTTATAGTGCACTAATTTTGACCAGGGACCTATGCCTATGGGCCCTGGTCAAAAGTAGTGCACTATATAGGGAATATGGTGCCATTTGGGACACAGTCTTTGAGTGAGAACAACTTGCATTGCACCACTCAGACTCCAACACACAGACTCCAGAAGAAAAGTCCTGATTGTAATCGCAGATTGCACCCCTTAACGTTGCATTGCACCACTCAGACTCCAACACACAGACTCCAGAAGAAAAGTCCTGATTGTAATCGCAGATTGCACCCCTTAACGTTGCCTTATTTATATTGTAACAAAACAACTTGTTACAGCACATCCAGGGTTTTATTATGGTGCGTGAAGCACAGTTCAAAGAGTCAAAATAGGCTCCAACAATGAAGAAATTCAATTTTGCTTGAGGAGAGAGGGCCACTTATTGAGCTGTTCTTAACGTCCAATCACACTGCCCTCCAATCACACTGCCTTCTAATCACACTGCCCTCCAATAACACTGCCCTCCAATCACACTTCCCTCCAATCACACTGTCCTCCAATCACACTGCGCTCCAATCACACTGTCCGCCAATCACACTGCCCTCCAATCACACTGCCCTCCAATCACACTGCGCTGTGAGCAGCTAAATGGATTTGATATGGCATGTCATGTAGTGATAATTTGAGAACCGTTTGTATCATCAGACTCCAGATAGTAATGCTGTGTCTAGTCTAGAGTGATGTATGGTTGGTCAGAAGGAGGGAAAGGGTATCTGGGAGGGAAAGGGGAGGGAAAGGGTATCTCCCAATCTTTGGGCCTGTCAGTGTGCCCCACACACACGCAGAGACGCATACACCCAGACACATACACCCAGACACACAACCACAGAGCTCTCCACCCCATTCTGATCTGTAATAACACGCAGTGTCTGTCCTTCAAAATATCTATTATTGACATTAGTTGGCAGACAGTCTCACATTCTCATATTCACAGTCTCATATTCCCTACACAGTGCATTACTTTTGACCAGGGCCATTTGGGTGTCATTTGGGACACAGCGAGAAGCCACATCAAGTGCATATCTCAACCTGATACCTCTTCATTGTGCACAGTCTATGAGCCTTCACTGAGAAATTTTTTACCCTGGGGCTTATTTTGATTTGTTTGGGAGGTTTTGCAGGTAGTGTTTTAAACAAACGGTTAAAACCTTCAAAATGAAATAGTTAAACAAGAGGTTATGCTGTACAGGAGATACTGCTGCTAGATACTCTAATTATTATTATTTTTTAAATACCTTGTTGGAACTTGGAATTGGAAAAGACCCGCTCCTTAACTCAGTCCACTGAGAATCACTGAGCCAATCCTTTGATGTGTTCCATATTAACCTCTCACAGTATGAGTCAACATACCATTTCCAAATCTCTAAGCTCCAATGCAAAGCCTGTAGTATAGAGCATTGTCTTGCATTTGACTTGTCCCCATCGCGTTTGATTACTTCCAAAATTCACCCCATTCTGAGAAAAAAATTGAAAATAGGCTGTGCTACTCTACTTCTATAAAAAAAATATTAATGGTATCAAAATAAATTGTGTCATCAATTATTCTGAATAGGCTTCCATCTAGGTCTCTCTCAGTGGTCAGTTTCTTCCCTAGGAAACACAAAGAGTACAAGTAACCAGGGGTGACGACCTCTGATTGTCCATCCCACAAAACCCAGGTTGTTAACAGGGTTGGAGAGGTCAACACCTTTCTCTCTTTTGTTCGATTTCTTGCTAGATCGCTTTCTCTCTCTCTCTCTCTCTCTCTCTCTCTCTCTCTCTCTCTCTCTCTCTCTCTCTCTCTTCTCTCTCTCTCTCTCTCTCTCTCTCTCTCTCTCTCTCTCTCTCTCTCTCTCTCTCTCTCTCTCTCTCTCTCTCTCTCTCTCTCTCTCTCTCTCTCTCTCTCTCTCTCTCGATTATTTTAGACTCAATGTTCTTTCGGAAAGATAGGTGTGTGTGTGTTTCTGTGTCAGTAATAGTCAGTGTATAATTGTGTGTGTGTCTGCAAGTGTGTGTGTGTGCGCATTGAATGAAGGTTTTCCTTGCAGTCGTAACTCACTGCCATCCTGTCCACAAACCTCGGTAGAATCTAGAGCGTGAGTGCTGAGACAGGCCCGGGACGAGAACTCATAAAGAACCTCTGTGAGGGCCGAGTCAGCTCTCTCTCTCTCTTGCTCTCTCTCTCTCGCAGGGATGGACCAATGAAGGACAAATGTTGAAATGTCACCATCCTCACCATAATGGGAGACAGATGTGCCAGGGTTGTATGCCACAGCTGAAAAGAACTGATAACAGGAGCGTGTGATGTCAACAGGATGGCTGCGATACTCATACAAACAGATGTGGGTTGGGGTTGCTTTGAATCGGCTTACAGCCTTGGAATTGGTTGATTTAAAAAAAGTCATAGCCTATCAGACAGGCTGTCTTGCTCACATACACATGACCAACCTCCAGAGCCTCTCCTTGGAGCCATGCAATCCACCATACACCACCATTTCAGCAGATTGCAGTGAATTATCACACCGTTTTACTGGGCTGCATGGCATTCTATGGGAGTGAAGCGGGAATTATGAGCCAATGATGCAGAGACAGCTCAGCCTAATTAGCTGCTATCTCAAGGACAACAGAAGGAGTGCTGTTCTCATTAACTGGAGCGGACACAAAACAAAACAAAACACACACACAAGGGCCGCCAGACACTTTAAATGATGAGCAAATTGATTACAACAGACTTCAAAAGGACAGCTGCATAGATCAAAAGAGAACTCTTGATATGGTTAACAAGACTCTGCACACTCCTGAATAGACTCATGAATGCACAGAGAAACAGCTGGATGGATGCACACATACACACATACACACAGGAACGCACATGCACAGACACACACACACAGACACACCACCCACACATAATTTCCTTACAGCTAGGCTAATAATCAGAGGTATTGATGGCAATACAGTGTGTGTCTGCTGTGGACAGCGACCCGATAGACCAGGGGTCCAGGAGGCTGTGGACAGTGACCCGATAGACCAGGGGTCCAGGAGGCTGTGGACAGTGACCTGATAGACCAGGGGTCCAGGAGGCTGTGGACAGTGACCCGATAGACCAGGGGTCCAGGAGGCTGTGGACAGTGACCCGATAGACCAGGGGTCCGGAGGCTGTGGACAGGGACCCGATAGACCAGGGGTCCAGGAGGCTGTGGACAGTGACCCGATAGACCAGGGGTCCAGGAGGCTGTGGACAGTGACCCGATAGACCAGGGGTCCAGGAGGCTGTGAACAGTGACCCGATAGACTAGGGGTCCAGGAGGCTGTGGACAGGGACCCGATAGACCAGGGGTCCAGGAGGCTGTGGACAGTGACCCCATAGACCAGGGGTCCAGGAGGCTGTGGTTGTTATTAATGGTACTGAGCCTCAGTCCTGATCCCATCAGCAGAAGGCGGCCTGGGGGGCAGACAGGGGGGCAATGGAAACACCCTCCATCAGAGAACCTGTCTTGTCCACTAGTACACACACACACACACACACACTAATTGAAGTGAACACACACACAGAGACAGACAGGCAGACAGCGGGGCAATGAAAAGACCCTCTGTCAAGATCATGAGTGACCTGCCTGGGAGAGGCCTGGCTGAATTCAATCAAGTCTTAGCTACTTGAAGACACACACACGGAACAGACACACACACACACACACACTGAATCTCTTTAAGCCTGCAGAGGCTAAGCTTGTACAGCAGTGCAGTTCAGAGTAAGAGGAAAAGCCTTCCATGGGGACCTCAGCATTCAGTCCCTTTTGTAATAGTTTTTCAACTTAGAACAACTGATTGAACTTCTGAGTCACCCAGGAAAGCACTATAAAATGAAGCGAAGCTACGCATTTCGCCATCACCCTATTCAGAGAATCAAATGTAGTTTCAAGGACACGATGGCTCCTGTACTGTATAGTAGAGAAGTAGGCAGTACCGTAGTTGCATGAGAAAAATAGATGCCTCCACTCCAGACACTAAAGGTCAACATGGCATGTCATCGTCACCAGTTTAAACAGTCAGATTAGGGATGCATCCCAAATGGCACCCTATTCCCTTTATAGTGCACTACTTTTGAAAAGGGCCCATAGCAGACAAATATTTTATGCCAATGTAATCTCATGTGCATATGTTTTATTTCCATCTCCCCTCTTTTCCAGAGCACTCCTCCTAAAGCCTCATTATCAATTCAATTATGAGTGGTCTCTAAGCATGGATCTCAGTATAGAGAGGGTCCACTGGAGTGCACACACACACACACACACACACACACACACACACACACACACACACACACACACACACACACACACACACACACACACACACAGGTCCAGTGGAGCAGACCAAACAACATGCTTAATAGACACCAAGCACATACGGGCTGAGGAGTATGATATGATTGGAAAACAGATAATTGATACTGTACAATGAATTGATTGCACATCACGAAATGAGTCCTTATATCATGATTGTCCATTGGGGCATGAGGGTGTCCTAAAATGTCAACTACACAGTGGTCTGGTTTGATTCTTCTCATAACATATATACAGTATATATGCTTACTCACCCATACACAATGGAACCATTTCCTTGTACCAAACTGATCAATGAAAATCAGCATGATGAGACCGACTGGTGTTGTTACTGAGTGAAAGGAGATACTGTTGTAGCTCTAAGGGGAGGATGACACTGGTAGGACTGAATAATTAACAACTCTGAGGTCATGTAATGGTCTCATTGACACAGGCTCTAAGACATTCAGGCCTGTCTTTTCTGATTCTGTCCTAATCATCACTCGTGCCACTTGGCACTGTAAGACGATGGCAAACAGACACATATTCATCCAAAAAGTTCATTAGTGTAGTAAAATACACAGCACTTTTTCAACTGGAGGCGAGGTCAGGTCACCAGAGATTTACTGTAATGAAGAAAAAAAACATAATTCCAACCCTATTTCACCCTTACTATTTAAAAGAAAAACAGGGTGCTGGTGTTAAAATGCGCATGCGCACACACACACACACACACGCAAACACACACACACACACACACACACACACACACACACACACACACACACGCAAACACACACACACACACACACGCAAACACACACACACACGCAAACACACACACACACACACACACACACGCAAACACACACACACGCAAACACACACACGCGCAAACACACACACACACGCAAACACACACACACGCAAACACACACACACGCAAACACACACACGCAAACACACACACACACACACACACACACGCAAACACACACACACGCAAACACACACACGCGCAAACACACACACACACACACGCAAACACACACACACACACGCACACACACACACACAAACACACACGCAAACACACACACACGCAAACACACACACACGCAAACACACACACATGCGCGCACACGCAAACACACACACAGCCGAATGACTATTACATCAGAATTCAATATAAAACCTAGAGCATTCAAATTAAGTTCAGTTGATTTTAACTTGTCCGTCTTCTCATTGTCTGTAGAAGCACTAACAGGACCGCATTCTCATGCCACTGAATCAGCCTGGCACATACACACAGACAGACAGACTGACAGGTTCTGATGTCTGTGCATATATGTGCTCTAGCTTTGGCTTCCTGAAACTAAAGATAGACACACAACCTCATATTCACACACACACACGTCTGGTCCCTGTGCTGCGGCTGCTTGAAACCACAGGAGACATGGGCAGGCAGCCAGGTAGGAGGAGGTGGGAGGAAGCATTTCAATAAAGTGCCGCAATTTGGCTTCTCACTTTGTCAGAACACATTGATCACAGCAGAACAAACGGCAGGCTGATTTAGACCCTGGTGGCAGAGGATGGATGGATGGAGATGGAGGGAGGGATGGATGGAGGGATAGAGAGAGAGATGCCGTACCACCCTGTTCCCACTCTACGGCCCCTTTATTGGATTTTGGCTGAAGGCATTAATCACTCAGAGCTATTGTGCTGCCCAGGGATCAAACACGCCACACCCGAATAAAACTGTCCCCCCTCCCAACGGCTCCAAAGGGCCTGTCTGGAAAGCTTTTGTCTTCCAAAATTAACGTTTTAGAAAACGCATACGTTCTAAAGGATGAAGAAAGTTAATGACATTGAGAAGTAGTCTGTCTAGTCAGTCTCCACCAGGAGAGCCCAGGACAGGACGGTAGTATCTCTGTCTAGTCAGTCTCCACCAGGAGAGCCCACGACAGGACTGTATTCTCTCTGTCTAGTCAGTCTCCACCAGGGGAGCCCAGGACAGGACTGTATTATCTCTGTCTAGTCAGTCTCCACCAGGAGAGCCCAGGACAGGATGGTAGTATCTCTGTCTAGTCAGTCTCCACCAGGAGAGCCCACAACAGGACTGTATTCTCTCTGTCTAGTCAGTCTCCACCAGGAGAGCCCAGGACAGGACTGTGTTCTCTCTGTCTAGTCAGTCTCCACCAGGAGAGCCCAGGACAGGACTGTATTCTCTCTGTCTAGTCAGTCTCCACCAGGAGAGCCCAGGACAGGACTGTATTATCTCTGTCTAGTCAGTCTCCACCAGGAGAGCCCAGGACAGGACTGTATTCTCTCTGTCTAGTCAGTCTCCACCAGGAGAGCCCAGGACAGGACGGTAGTATCTCTCTGTCTAGTCAGTCTCCACCAGTAGAGCCCAGGACAGGACAGTAGTATCTCTCTGTCTAGTCAGTCTCCACCAGGAGAGCCCAGGACAGGACAGCATTCTCTCTGTCTAGTCAGTCTCCACCAGGAGAGCCCAGGACAGGACTGTATTCTCTCTGTCTAGTCAGTCTCCACCAGGAGAACCCAGGACAGGACTGTGTTCTCTCTGTCTAGTCAGTCTCCACCAGGAGAGCCCAGGAGAGGACTGTGTTCTCTCTGTCTAGTCAGTCTCCACCAGGAGAGCCCAGGACAGGACTGTATTCTCTCTGTCTAGTCAGTCTGCACCAGGAGAGCCCAGGACAGGACAGTATTCTCTCTGTCTAGTCAGTCTCCACCAGGAGAGCCCAGGACAGGACGGTAGTCTCTCTGTCTAGTCAGTCTCCACCAGGAGAGCCCAGGACAGGACTGTATATTCTCTCTGTCTAGTCAGTCTGTCCAGGAGAGCCCAGGACAGGACGGTAGTATCTCTGTCTAGTAAGTCTCCACCAGGAGAGCCCGGGACAGGACGGTAGTATCTCTCTGTCTCGTTAGTTTCCACCAGGGGAGCCCAGGACAGGACAGGACGGTAGTATCTCTGTCTAGTCAGTCTCCTCCAGAAGAGCCCAGGACAGGATGTTATTCTCTCTGTCTAGTCAGTCTCCAACAGGACAGCCCGAGACAGGATGGTAGTATCTCTGTCTGGTCAGTCTCCACAAGGGGAGCCCAGGACAGGACAGTAGTATCTCTCTGTCTAGTCAGTCTCCACCAGGGGAGCCCAGGACAGGACGGTAGTATCTCTGTCTGGTCTGTCTCCACAAGGAGAGCCCAGGACAGGACGGTAGTATCTCTGTCTGGTCTGTCTCCACAAGGAAAGGCCAGAACAGTACGGTAGTATCTCTGGCTGGTCAGTCTCCACAAGGAGAGCCCAGGACAGGACGTAGTATCCCTGTCTGGTCAGTCTCCACAAGGGGAGCCCAGGACAGGACGGTAGTATCTCTGTCTGGTCTGTCTCCACAAGGAGAGGCCAGAACAGTACGCTATTATCTCTCTGTCTAGTCAGTCTCCACCAGGGGAGCCCAGGATGGGAAACTAGTCTGGGAAAGATGTACACCTCTGAACAAGTTTCCTCAGACTCTAAAACCACCTTGAAACGGGACGCCTGCAATAGGTCTGTATGCCCGTGTTAGCCTGGGACATCAATTAATTGGGTTACCTTCACATGAATTGGTCTGTCTCTAATGTCTTGATTAGGCCTTGGTTATCTGTAGGAGCTGCTTTGTTTTAGAGTCCAATAGGAAGCTCAGTGACTGCACACACACACACACACCAAAACCCCATTCCAAGGGAATCTTTAGACTGTGGTTGCACCTGCCACTCAAGGTCCTATTCCTCAATCCCCCTCACCTCCTCTTCCCACTTTCCTTAGATGCTCTGGAGTGTCAGAGGGATGGATCGAGCCCCTTGAGGACATCCCCCTTCTCTTCCTCTCTTTCTCACTGTCCATTTATCTCTCTCTGAGTACCATCGCTTCCTTTCATTCCCCTCTTTTAGATCCCCACTCCCTCTCTTCTGAGTGTTCTGAGGGGAAAGCTGTTGTCACACACACACACACACACACACACACACACACACACACACCACTTCTGATCAGGATTACTACTGGATTACAGCAGAACAATGCAATGTGTGCTGAGGAAAGGGAGAGTCAAACCCAAAACTATTTTATATCACAAAGGCTGTATTCAAAGGGCTTTGAAAACATTTCCTGTTTCATTTTCAGATGTTACAGTTTTTTCCAACTGCTTACACACAATTCCCAAAACTGCACACACAAAATGCAAAATGCCTCACATCTCCTTCAAAATGTAACACTGCATCCAAAATGCCATAAACACATGTCAGAATGAAGCATTTGCATCAAATGGCAAACACTGCTTTCATAATAGTACATTTTTGGATATACCATGTGAACACTGTTGTTCTAAATCTAAAGCTCTTTGGTCTTTCATAGGCTTATATCTACATTTCAATACAATGTTCTACAGTGAAAGTAATCTGCTGAGAGGGGTAACAAGTACACTGTAAACACCAATGCAATGTAGAAACAGAAAATATTTATTAGGTCAAACATTACAGTTGTATACAGTAGCATACAACAAAACCATAAACATATGTAAACCAGAAGTATGTTCTTTAGAATACAGTAAAGAACACAATTGTGTGTGTGGGGTCCCGTGGGGGCAGTCCAGGAATTGGGGGTGGGGGGGGATACGTTTTCTCTTGCCAAACATCGAGGGAAGTATCTCCTAGCATGGCAACCTCTATGTCCCCACATGTGTCCTCCATTGCCTGGAGAAGTGGCATGCGGGCATAGGGTTGTCGATCATACACTTTCCCGCGCCAGGCTGAGAAGAATTCCTCTATGGGATTTAGAAAAGGTGAATATGGGGGTAGGTACAAAACTACAAATTGTGGATGGGTGGCAAACCAGTTTTGGACCAGAACAGCCCGATGAAAACTAACATTGTCCCATAAAACCACAAATCTAGCAGGCTCCTGAGCATATGGCCGGTGTTGTACGGACCCAGTGTGGCATTGTGATGGAGGACGCCGTTTTGAGTGATGGCAGCACATATAGTTAGTTATATTACCCCCACGCTGTCCAGGGACATTGGTAATTGCCCTCTGTCCTATTACATTTCTTCCGCGGCACCTGGTTTTGGTGAGGTTGAAGCCAACCTCATCCACATAAATTCATGGCAAATTACATGGGCATCCAGCTCCAATACTCTCTGTAACAGACAAAAGGATATACAGATGAGTAAATATGGTATGTCTGAAGTACTGGAAGTAGTGTTGCATACATACCTCTACAAATTCATGTCGCATATTCTCAAATGGCACCTTGTAAAGTTGTTTCATCGTCACTCGGTGCCGTTGAAGGATGCGTTGTATGGTCGACAGGGTTACAGCATTGATGTTGTTAAATATGGTGTCATTATTCAAGATATGCTCTCTTATCTCTCGAATCCTAATTGCATTGTTGGCCAAAACCATATTTATAATTGCAGTCTCTTGTACATCTGTAAACAAGCGTCCTCGTCCTCCATGATGTCTTTGCCTTTCCACTCTGTACAGAATTCAAACACAGTATGTGTTCAGCATAGGAACTGTAAACAATGTACAAAGAAATGTAGTACAGCATGATAACCAACCTCATTCATTCAATGCAGTGCAGTAAATGGGTGGCTTAGAGTTACAAATGCTTATGCAATACTATGCAGTCATACGTATTTTACAGTACATTGCTGTAATGCTAAAATAGTCATTAGATAGTTGCATACCTGTTCTCATTTCTGAAGGTTTGAATTATGGACGCCACTGTAAATCGACTCAAGTTGGGCTGGACTCTCAGTCCAGCCTCTCTCATGGTCAAACCGTAGTTGATCACATGATCAACAAGTGTTGCCCTAATCTCATCAGAGATGGCTCTCCTTCCTTCTCTTCTTTGCTCTCGTCCTCTTCTTCCTCTTCCTCTCCCTCCTACTCCTCTTGCTCTCTGTCCATTGTTGGCATCCATTGTTCAAAACAGGTCATCTGACCTTTGACCTATTTATAGGCCTATACTACAGTAAAGCAGTGATTGGTTAGTGATCAGTTAAGCTATTAGTGTTTGCACATGTGAGGAGTGTGTGAGACCTGGTAAATAAGTGTAGCATTTTGATTGGTTGTGTTTGGAAAGGAAAGCAAGTCACTTCCTGTTAAAAAAGTGTTTTATGCAATTGACAACTGAGTCAAAGGCTGAGAAATAGCTTATCGATTTGGATATTTGGTGTGTAGTTTTGCACTTTGAGTGAGAGGTTTCAAAAATCGTGTGACATGAAAAGATTTTGTGTGTAAGCAGTTGGAAAAAAATATAAAATGTCTTTGAATTTGCAGGCCAACTTTGAACTGTGGTATTCAAACAGCCTAATTCAGACGCCTCTTGCAGAACTGTGTCAGCTGAGAGATTGACTGACACAACATTGGGTAGTTAGTCAGACCCCTTGACTTTTTCACATATTGTTACGTTACAGCCTTATTCTAAAATGGATTAAACTGATTTTTTCCTCATCAATCTACACCCCATAATGACAAAGCAAAAACATCCCCACAGCATTATGCTGTCACTACAATGTTTCACCGTAGGGATGGTGCAAGGTTTCCGCCAAAGAGGTCAATCTTGATTTCATCAGACCAGAGAATCTTGTTTCTCAAGGTCTGAGAGTCCTTTAGGTACCTTTTGGCAAACGTCAAGCAGGCTGTTATGAGCCTTTTACTGAGAAGTGGATTCCGTTTTGCCACTCTACAATAAAGGTCTGATTGTTGGAGTGCTGCAGAGATGGTTGTCCTTCTGGACGGTTCTCCCATCTCCACAGAGGAACCTTGTAGCTCTGTCAGAGTGACCATCAGGTTCTTGGTCACCTCCCTGACCAAGGCCCTTCTCCCCCAATTGCTCAGTTTGGCTGGTCGGCCATCTCTAGGAAGAGTCTTGGTGGTTCCAAACATCTTCCATTTAAGTATGATGGAAGCCACCGTGTTCTTGGGGACCTTCAATGCTGCAGAAATATTTTGGTACCCTTCCCCAGATCTGTGCCTTGACACAATCCTGTCTCTGAGATCTACGGACAATTCCTTCAACATCATGGCTTGGTTTCTAAACTGATATGCACTGTCAACTGTGGGACCTTGTATAGACAGGTGTGTGCCTTTCCAAATCATGTCCAATCAATTGAATGTACCAGAGGTGGATTTCAATCAAGTTGTAGAAACACAAAGGATGGCAACAAGGCCTCCCAGGTGGCGCAGTGGTCTAAGGCACTGCAGCTGTGCCACCAGAGATTCTGGGTTCGTGTCCAGGCTCTGTCACAGCCGGCCGCGACCGGGAGGCCCATGGGGTGGCGCACAATTGGCCCAGTGTCGTCTGGGCTAGGGAGGGCTTGGCCGGCAGGGATATCCTTGTCTCATTGCACACTAGCGACTCCTGTGGCAGACCGGGTGCAGTGCATGCTGACCAGGTCACCAGGTGTAAGGTGTTTCCTCTGACACATTGGTGCAGCTGGCTTCCGGGTTGGATGGGCATTGTGTCAAGAAGCAGTGCGGCTTGGTTTGGTTGTGTTTCGGGGGACGCATGGCTCTCAACCTTCGCCTCTCCTGAGTCCGTATGGGAGTTGCAGCGATGAGACTCCAACTACCAATTGGGGTAAAAGAAAAAGGATGAAAACAGGATGCACCTGAGCTCAATTTGTAGTCTCATAGCAAAGGGTCTGAATACTTATGTAAATAAGGTATTTCTGTTGTTTTTTAAACTTTTAATACATTTGCAAAAATGTCTAAAACCTGTTTTCCTGGGGTATTGTGTGTGTATATTGATGAGGATTTTTAAAAATCCATTTAAAATAAGTTTGTAACGTAACAAAATGTGTAAAAGTCAAGGGGTTTGAATACTTTCCGAATGCACATATACCTCCCCGGAATAGCTTTTTAAAGACATGCTTGCTTTTTAAACATGTATACTTTCCTGTAATGAACATATAATTACATATATGTATTTTTTTAAATATTTTTTTTATCTCAACCAATCATTACAGTGCCTTCAGAAAGTATTCATATCGCTTGACTTATTCCACATTTTGTTGCAGCCTGAATTCAAAATGGATAAAACCATTTAAATAATCTCACCTATCTTTTTTATTTATTTTACCTTTATTTAACCAGGTAGGCAAGTTGAGAACAAGTTCTCATTTACAATTGCGACCTGGCCAAGATAAAGCAAAGCAGTTCGACAGATAAAACGACACAGAGTTACACATGGAGTAAAAACAAACATACAGTCAATAATGCAGTATAAACAAGTCTATATACAATGTGAGCAAATGAGGTGAGAAGGGAGGTAAAGGCAAAAAAGGCCATGATGGCAAAGTAAATACAATATAGCAAGTAAAATACTGGAATGGTAGTTTTGCAATGGAAGAATGTGCAAAGTAGAAATAAAAATAATGGGGTGCAAAGGAGCAAAATAAATAAATAAATTAAAATTAAATACAGTTGGGAAAGAGGTAGTTGTTTGGGCTAAATTATAGGTGGTCTATGTACAGGTGCAGTAATCTGTGAGCTGCTCTGACAGTTGGTGCTTAAAGCTAGTGAGGGAGATAAGTGTTTCCAGTTTCAGAGATTTTTGTAGTTCGTTCCAGTCATTGGCAGCAGAGAACTGGAAGGAGAGGCGGCCAAAGAAAGAATTGGTTTTGGGGGTGACTAGAGAGATATACCTGCTGGAGCGTGTGCTACAGGTGGGAGATGCTATGGTGACCAGCGAGCTGAGATAAGGGGGGACTTTACCTAGCAGGGTCTTGTAGATGACATGGAGCCAGTGGGTTTGGCGACGAGTATGAAGCGAGGGCCAGCCAACGAGAGCGTACAGGTCGCAATGGTGGGTAGTATATGGGGCTTTGGTGATAAAACAGATTGCACTGTGATAGACTGCATCCAATTTGCTGAGTAGGGTATTGGAGGCTATTTTGTAAATGACATCGCCAAAGTCGAGGATTGGTAGGATGGTCAGTTTTACAAGGGTATGTTTGGCAGCATGAGTGAAGGATGCTTTGTTGCGAAATAGGAAGCCAATTCTAGATTTAACTTTGGATTGGAGATGTTTGATATGGGTCTGGAAGGAGAGTTTACAATCTAACCAGACACCTAAGTATTTGTAGTTGTCCACGTATTCTAAGTCAGAGCCGTCCAGAGTAGTGATGTTGGACAGGCGGGTAGGTGCAGGTAGCGATCGGTTGAAGAGCATGCATTTAGTTTTACTTGTATTTAAGAGCAATTGGAGGCCACGGAAGGAGAGTTGTATGGCATTGAAGCTTGCCTGGAGGGTTGTTAACACAGTGTCCAAAGAAGGGCCGGAAGTATACAGAATGGTGTCGTCTGCGTAGAGGTGGATCAGGGACTCACCAGCAGCAAGAGCGACCTCATTGATGTATACAGAGAAGAGAGTCGGTCCAAGAATTGAACCCTGTGGCACCCCCATAGAGACTGCCAGAGGTCCGGACAGCAGACCCTCCGATTTGACACACTGAACTCTATCAGAGAAGTAGTTGGTGAACCAGGCGAGGCAATCATTTGAGAAACCAAGAGTGTCGAGTCTGCCGATGAGGATATGGTGATTGACAGAGTCGAAAGCCTTGGCCAGATCAATGAATACGGCTGCACAGTAATGTTTCTTATCGATGGCGGTTAAGATATCGTTTAGGACCTTGAGCGTGGCTGAGGTGCACCCATGACCAGCTCTGAAACCAGATTGCATAGCAGAGAAGGTATGGTGAGATTCGAAATGGTCGAAATCTACACAAAGTACCCCATAATGACAAAGTGAAAACATGTTTTTAGAAATGTTAGCAAATTTATTGAACATGAAACACAGAAATATCTCATTTACACAAGTATTCAAGTACCTGAGTCAATACGTGTTAGAATCACCTTTGGCAGCAATTACAGCCGTGTGTTTTTCTAAGTAAGTCTTTAAGAGCGTTTTCCTCAGGCCACTTCTATCTGATCTCGTGATCTTGGTTCCCTCAGCTTTCCACTCATAAAGTGGTGGCAGGCTATGAGGTTTGTGGCATCCCTCTCTGTGACACAGTCCTGTGATAGGTAGCTAGCTGATATGCTCTACACTGTGGTTTGAGGTTAACCACAGACCACTAACACCTGAATAAAGCAGCCAATATCACCTTTCTACCAGGGCTGTCAGAGCCTCTGTTCATGCCGGAGAGAGGGGGGAGGAAGTAGGGATGTGGAGCTGAAATGAAACACCAGGGCATCATCGTAGACTATAGCCTGAAACAGTGGATTCTGAATCTGAATCTGAGGTTTTGTCATTGTCATTACTGTGTATTTGTATACTAAACATGTTTTTATTAGGCTGCTATTAGGCTAATCAGAGGAAACATCCAATAACACACTTTGTGAATGGATAGACAGGTGGTTATTATACGGTCCAATCAGCAGTACAAATTGGACATGCATGGGGAGTAGTTAAATTACAAGGCATGACACGTGAGAATGGAACAATGAATTGGCATGTGTAAATGTAACTATACATTTACATATGCACTCAATAAACAGTGTATAAATACATAATGAGCTAGTTTGAGTCTGGTTCCATCATTTAGAATGTTCATTATAGTAGAACGAGCAAGGGGAGGAGGGCATCATTTTAGCAAAGTTATTGATCAACCCAACGTTGCTTCAATACACTAGACAACAACAACAATGTTGCTGCTGGCAAAGCACACAACAATAATTAAATTCATTGTGATATAATTAGAAAAAAACCATCTTGCTTCCTATTTTAATTGCTTTGTGGTCTCACAACACAATTTCCCGTTACGGATGTCTTGATGCATGACCAGGAAATGTGCCAGGAAATGTGGAGATGAAATGAGAACAACACACTGTGATCATTGCCTACATTGTCTCAGCCGCTGTGGAACAACAGCTCAACTTCCGCAGTTGGATTTCAAAAGGCCACACTGCTCTCTCTCTCTCTAACTTTTTAAATTGATCACTTTCCCTCTCTCTCTCTCTCTCTCTCTCTCTCTCTCTCTCTCTCTCTCTCTCTCTCTCTCTCTCTCTCTCTCTCTCTCTCTCTCTCTCTCTCTCTCTCTCTCTCTCTCTCTCTCCCCCTCTCTCTCCCCCTCTCACTCACTCTCTCTCCTGCTCTTTTTCTCTCTCTCTTTTTCTCTCTCTCTCTCTCTCTCTCTCTCCCCTTCTCGCTCACTCTCTCTCCTGCTCTCTCTCTCTCTCTCCCCCTCTGAAGAGAGAGCTTGTCGTATAACTGAAATTGTAACATAACATTGTAAAATAAATAACTTCTAAAGACCTTACTAAGTATTTCTAATTATTTTATTGAATCTTTATTTAACTAGCCATGTTAATTAAGAACAAATTATTTTAAGGACGTCCTGCCAAGAGGCAAAAGGCTTCTTTTGTCCTAAAACATTTTTACAAATGTCATGACCAGAGAGACGCCACAACACTACATAAAGAGAGATCTAAGACAACAACACAGCATGGGAGCAACACATGACAAAACAGCATGGTAGCAACACAACATGACAACAACACGGTAGCAACACAACATTGCAGCAGCACAAAAATGGCACAAACATTGTTAGGCACAGACAATAGCACAAAGGGCAAGAAGGTAGAGACAACAATACAACACATGAAGCAGCCACAAGTGTCAGTAAGTGTCCATGACTGAGTCTTCAAATGTAGAGATGGAGATAAAACTGTCCAATTTGAAGTGGCTACGGACGTGAGTGCTAGCTCATTCTTGCAGCTCATTCCAGTCGATAGCTGCAGTGAACTGAAAAGACGAGAGACCCAGGGCTGTGTGTGCTTTGCGGACCTTTAACAGAATGTGACTGACAGAATGTGTGTTGTACTGTATGTGGAGGATGAGGGCTGCAGTAGGTACCTCAGATACGGGGCCTAAGAGGATTTTATAAATAAGCATCAACCAGTGGGTCTTGCGTCAGGTATACAGAGATGGCCAGTTTGCAGAGGAGTATAGAGTGCAGTGATGTGTCCTATAAGGAGCATTGGTGGCAAATCTGATGGCCGAATGGTAAGAATATCTGAACATGATTTATAAACTAAGTCTCCAGAATCTAGCCTGGGTAGGAGGGTCATCTGAATCAATGTTAGTTTGGCAGCTGGGTTAAAAGAGGAGCGACTATGATATATATATTTTTTTATTTAACTAGGTAAGTCAGTTAAGAACAAATTCTTATTTTCAATGACGGCCTAAACCGGCCAAACCCGGACGACGCTGGGCCAATTGTGTGCCGCCCTATGGGACTACCAATCAAGGCCGGATGAGAAACGGCCTAGATTCAAACCAGGGACTGTAGTGACGCCTCTTTAACTGAGATGCAGTGCCTTAGACCGCTACGCCACTTGGGAGCCCAAAATAGATTGAGGAAACCAACTACAGATTAAACTTAGCCTGCAGATATTATGAAGGACAGTGTACCATACTCTATCCATACTATCCATGCTCCCAAGTACTTGTATGAGGTGACTACCTCAAGCTCTAAAACCTCAGCAATAGTAATCTCACCGGTGGAACCACATGAGCTTTGTATTGGAGGTGTTCAGAACAAGGTTAAGGGCAGAAAAAGCTTGCTGGATACTAAAAAAGCGTGTGAAAAGAGTGAAAAGAGTGTTTAATACCAAATCCGGGGAGGGGCCAGCTGAGTATGGATAGACTGGATAATATGCATATAAATGTATGAGAGAGCTTCCTACTGCCTGAGCTATGTTGTTGATGTAAATTGAGAAGAGCGTGGGCCTAGAATGGAGCCTTGGGGTACTCCTTTGGCGACAGGCAGTGGCTGAGACAGCAGATGTTCTGACTTTACACATTGCAGTCTTTGAGAGAGAGAGAGAGAGTTAGCAAACCAGGCCAAAGACCCCTCAGAGACACCAATACTCCTTAGCCCACAAGAATGGAATGGTCTACCGTAACAAAAGCTTTGGTCAAGTCAATAAAAATAGCAGCACAATATTGCTTAGAGTCAAGGGCAGTGGTGACATCATTTAGGACCTTTAAAGTTGCAGTGACACATCCATAACACATTTTTATAGATGTTTAGTTTTATTGTATTTATTCTTACCCCATTTTCTCCCCAGATTCGTGATATCCATTTGGAAGTATGAATCGAACCACTATAGTCCCTGTGCACAAGAACACGAAGGCAACCTGCCTAAGTGACTACAGACCCATAGCACTCACGTCCGTAGCCATGAAGTGCTTTGAAAGGCTGGTAATGGCTCACATCAACACCATTATCCCAGAAACCCTAGACTCACTCCAATTTGCTTACCGCCCAAACAGATCCACAGATGATGCAATCTCTATTGCACTCCACACTGCCCTTTCCCACCTGGACAAAAGGAACACCTATGTGAGAATGCTATTCATTGACTACAGCTCAGCGTTCAACACCATAGTACCCTCAAAGCTCATCACTAAGCTAAGGATCCTGGGACTCCAACACCATCATTAAGTTTGCAGACGAAACAACACGGATAGGCCTGATCACCGACAACGACGAGACAGCCTATAGGGAGGAGGGCAGAGACCTGGCCGGGTGGTGCCTGAATAACAACCTATCCCTCAACGTAACAAAGACTAAGGAGATGATTGTGGTCAACAGGAAAAGGAGGACCGAGCACGTCCCCATTCTCATCGACGGGGCTGTAGTGGAGCAGGTTGAGAGCTTCAAGTTCCTTGGTGTCCACATCACCAACAAACTAGAATGGTCCAAACACACCAAGACAGTTGTGAAGAGGGCACGACAAAACCTATTCCCCCTCAGGAAACTTACAAGATTTGGCATGGGTCCTCAGATCCTCAAAAGGTTCTACAGCTGCAACAGAGAGCATCCTGACTGGTTACATCACTGCCTGGTAAGGCAACGGCTCAGCCTCCGACCGCAAGGCATTACAGAGGGTAATGCGTACAGCCCAGTACATCACTGGGGCTAAGCTGCCTGCCACCTAGGACCTCTACACTAGGCGGTGTCAGAGGGAGGCCTTAAAATTGTCAAAGACCCCAACCACCCCAGTCATAGACTGTTCTCTCTACTACCGCAGGGCAAGTGGTACCGGAGTGTCAAGACTAGGACAAAAAGGCTTCTCAACAGTTTTTACCCCCAAGCCATAAGACTCCTGAACAGATAATCAAATGGCTACCTGGACTATTTGCATTGTGTGCCCCCTCCCAACCCCTCTTTGACACTGCTGCTAGTCTCTGTTTATCATATATGCATAGTCACTTTAACTATAAATTCATGTACATACTACCTCAATTGGCCCGACCAACCAGTGCCCCTGCACATTGGCTAACCGGCCTATCTGCACTGTGTCCCGCCACCCACCACACGCCAACCCCTCTTTTACGCTACTGCTACTCTCTGTTTATCATATATGCATAGTCACTTTAACCATATCTACATGTACATACTACTTCAATCAGCCTGACTAACCGGTGTCTGTATGTAGCCTCGCTACTGTATATAGCCTCGCTACTGTATATAGCCTCGCTACTGTATATAGCCTCGCTACTGTATATAGCCTCGCTACTGCATATAGCCTCACTACTGTATATAGCCTCGCTACTGTTATAGCCTCGCTACTGTATGTAGCCTCGCTACTGTTATAGCCTCTCTACTGTATATAGCCTCACTACTGTATATAGCCTCACTACTGTTATAGCCTCGCTACTGTATATAGCCTCGCTACTGTTATAGCCTCTCTACTGTATATAGCCTCACTACTGTTATAGCCTCGCTACTGTATATAGCCTCACTACTGTTATAGCCTCTCTACTGTATATAGCCTCGCTACTGTATATAGCCTCGCTACTGTTATAGCCTCTCTACTGTATATAGCCTCGCTACTGTTATAGCCTCTCTACTGTATATAGCCTCGCTACTGTTATAGCCTCGCTACTGTATATAGCCTCGCTACTGTTATAGCCTCTCTACTGTATATAGCCTCACTACTGTTATAGCCTCGCTACTGTATATAGCCTCGCTACTGTATATAGCCTCGCTACTGTATATAGCCTCGCTACTGTTATAGCCTCGCTACTGTATATAGCCTCACTACTGTATATAGCCTCGCTACTGTTATAGCCTCGCTACTGTATATAGCCTCACTACTGTTATAGCCTCGCTACTGTATATAGCCTCGCTACTGTTATAGCCTCTCTACTGTATATAGCCTCGCTACTGTTATAGCCTCGCTACTGTATATGGCCTCACTACTGTATATAGCCTCGCTACTGTATATAGCCTCGCTACTGCATATAGCCTCACTACTGTATATAGCCTCACTACTGTTATAGCCTCGCTACTATATGTAGCCTCACTACTGTTATAGCCTCGCTACTGTATATAGCCTCGCTACTGCATATAGCCTCACTACTGTATATAGCCTCACTACTGTTATAGCCTCGCTACTGTATATAGCCTCACTACTGTTATAGCCTCACTACTGTATATAGCCTCACTACTGTATATAGCCTCGCTACTGTATATAGCCTCGCTACTGTTATAGCCTCACTACTGTATATAGCCTTGCTACTGTTATAGCCTCACTACTGTATATAGCCTCGCTACTGTTATACCCTCACTACTGTTATAGCCTCTCTACTGTTATAGCCTCTCTACTGTATATAGCCTCGCTACTGTTATACCCTCACTACTGTTATAGCCTCTCTACTGTATATAGCCTTGCTACTGTTATACCCTCACTACTGTTATAGCCTCTCTACTGTATATAGCCTTGCTACTGTTATACCCTCACTACTGTTATAGCCTCTCTACTGTATATAGCCTCGCTACTGTTATACCCTCACTACTGTTATAGCCTCTCTACTGTATATAGCCTCGCTACTGTTATACCCTCACTACTGTTATAGCCTCTCTACTGTATATAGCCTTGCTACTGTTATACCCTCACTACTGTTATAGCCTCTCTACTGTATATAGCCTTGCTACTGTTATACCCTCACTACTGTTATAGCCTCTCTACTGTATATAGCCTTGCTACTGTTATACCCTCACTACTGTTATACCCTCACTACTGTTATAGCCTCGCTACTGTTATTTTTCACTGTCTTTTTTACTGATGTTTTTATTTCTTTACTTACCTATTGTTCACCTAATACCTTTTTGCACTGTTGGTTAGATCCTATAAGTAAGCATTTCACTGTAAGGTCTACACCTGTTGTATTCGGGCGCACGTGACAAATAAACTTTGAATTTATTTTATTTTATTAGTTACAATTATTTCTCAGCCGGCTGTGATGCAGTGCACACATCCATAACCTGAGCGGAAACCAGATTCCATACCAGGTAGAATACTATAGACATCAAGAAAGCCAGTCAGTTGATTATTGACATGTTTTTCCAACAGTTTTGGTAAACAGGGCAAGATAGAAATTGGCCTATAACAGTTTAAATAAAGGATGCACCGGGGCTGCCTTCCAAGCACTGGTAACTTCCCCAGAGAGGAGAGATAAGTTATAAGGGTGATAGATAGGCTCTGCGATGATAGGGGCTACAACCTTAAAGAAGAAAAGATCTAAACCCTCAGAGCCCTATGAAGAGAATAGGGTGCCATTTAGGACACATCCTAACTCTCCCAATATACAATCATGTATATTTTTCACTCTCTCAAGCCATTGTAAAGGTTTTAAACTGAGCCCTTTGACCGTTTCATGTTTTCTGACAGGAAACATAACCACAGAGAGAGCCCAGCTAATGAGGCTGTCAGTCAGTCGTTCCTGCTGAGGTAAACACAAGGAGATACAAAGAACCACATGGCTCAGTCTGAGAGAGAAAGAGAAAGAGAAAGAGAAAGAGAAAGAGAACGAGAAAGAGAAAGAGAAAGAGAAAGAGAGAGAGATAATTCAAGGCTTTGAATCCTTAGCTAGCCAGTCCCAAACCTCAGAGTAATTCATTTGGTAAGAACGCCAACTTCCAACTTCCTTTACAGATGAAGAGGTCAGACTGTTGTAAGAAACAGGGGACAGAGTGCATTTTTTGAAAGAAGGGGCTTATCTGGAACTACTTTATAGAGAGAGGACATGTTTGATTTTAGGGGAGGGACTTTACACAGAGGGAAATGGTCTCTGAAATTCTATTGGCCGACATGGTTCCTTCCACGTCAATGCCTAATTATATGACTTTGGTGGGGAAAATACAGTGCAGATAATCTTACAGTATTTAAAGTCATTCGACGTGATATTTGTGATCACATATAGATTAAATCATTACATTCATTATATGGGGTGCCTTGAAGAAAAATGGAGCTTTAGATTCCCTGTGACTTGATATCAACCTTAGACCTGAACAAAGCCTGCTGCTGTAACACACACTAGCTGTGTTCCAACATGAGTACTTGTGTTCTATCTAGAGCGTATAGCAAGTACGGAAGTCAACTGTCATTTTCAAGTGCGATTCCAAACATAAGAATGTCCTCATCCTGGATATCAGCTGTTTAGGCTTCGAACACACCGACAACGTCATTGCGCAAAATAGGATGCAGCATCATCTGGATATGTATGCAACAAAAGTTCAACATTCACCTTCTGCTATCATTTCTGTCAAGCCGTCTACACATACAGTTTGGCGCATACGTTCGATAAATCCAACGTACGTGCCACACTGAACGCACTGCAACTGCCTCTGCAACGCAAGGCTGCAAGGCAAACGCAGCGTTTCATTGGAAATGAATGGAACTCTGGTGTACCAAAATGCAATGACGCTGTCGGTGTGTTCGAAGCGTTAGTGATGAACATCTAAACAAACAAAAATCAGCAGCATCAATTGTGAAGACCTGGACAGCTTTTTAATCCTGAATGGGTGAACATGCTAGCCAGCCAATGACAAATTGAGCAAGGGACAAATGGCAACTGATGCGTTCATTTCACTCCATAGCATTGGCTTGGCAGGACAAAACAGTTGTGCCCGATTAAAAACATAGGAAATGCTGCACGCCATGTTCTGTTCAATCTAGGCCTGCTAGCCAGCCAAGTTACTTGTGCATTCTTACATGATCAGAGTGGCACCGTGAGAGGCATGGTCATGGGTGTGGCTGAAGGATTCCCAGTGCACCATGGACAGCGGCACTCAGTTCAGCACTGTGGAAGGCTGCACTACCTTCAGCACCAGGCCAGCCGAAGACAGCGCAACAGCTTTGCTCACCCAACACACCTGTGCAGGATTACTAATCAGCACACCTTCAAGGAATTCCCTAATCAACTGACTGGCACAAGAGTGCAGGCTGGACCTCACTCAAGTGGAGCAGTGAGGAAGACACAGCCAGAGCGTGCCTACTCGCCCACTTCAACTGTGGTTCACTCTTCTTCCACAGACTCTGCCAGTGAGGCCACACCGCCACAGGTGGCTGCCATCTTTAACCACCCTCTCGCTTGGCTTGTGGACTAGAGTGCTAGAGACACTAAAAGCTCAAGTAAAAGCATCTGAAACTTGAACTCTTTTGTTGTGTGTTTACTCATTGCTGCTTGTATAGTCGGGCACACCCCACTCTTCCCGACAATCAGTCAATATGTTCATGCAGTGTCTGTTTACCTCATGTTAGTTAACTTTCTTCTAGTCACTTTCCCCTCCTGTGTTTCACCATTGCATATAAGAAAATGTTTTGAATAACGAAATTATCAATTCAATGTCAATCTGACCACTTAAGGCTATGAATGTGCAAAACTGTTTAGAAAACATTGCACATTAACACAGGTAGTTGTTATTCTCAGCAAATTAAACCAACACTGAAATGTGAACAGTGAGGTTAATTTCTCCCCACTTGGCCTTATGTTTCTGCTCTGTTCTCCTCAGGTTGAAGCACATCCCAACCCCATCATCCAGACAGATGGAAAGAACTTTGGGAAGCTCCCATCCACCAGGAATATCACCCTATCCCAGGAGTTTAGTCAGGAGTTTATTCAGCCGTGTGCAACATCACTGTAGAAGTAAATCCACACGTTAGTCTCTATCATGCAGAATTGTCAACTCATTGGAACATTTGAAGCCCATTCTAAAATACAGACGTGGGGGATTTACTGCCCTGTGTACACAAAAACCTGTAAACTCCTGCCCTGTGTACACAAAAACCTGTAAACTCCTGTCCTGTGTATGAAAAAGCCTGTAAACTCCTGTCCTGTGTATGAAAAAGCCTGTAAACTCCTGTCCTGTGTATGAAAAAGCCTGTAAACTCCTGTCCTGTGTATGAAAAAGCCTGTAAACTCCTGTCCTGTGTATGAAAAAGCCTGTAAACTCCTGTCCTGTGTATGAAAAAACCTGTAAACTCCTGTCCTGTGTATGAAAAAACCTGTGACAAGTGTTAATGTTTCCCCATTATTCTGGTTTTGAGGCTTGGGTATCTATGGGGTGCAATTCATCTGTCTAATCCCCTGCAAGGAGAAAGGACGACATTCATAATATTACAATGGTATATGCATTTAATTGAATATATATTCCTGTTTGACTTGCATCCATATAATTCAATTGGACAAACTCTCCTTTATAATATCTCAGTGTTTGTTTTGTATTTAGCTTACATTAGGATGAAGTAGCCTAGGCCTTCTAATCTAGTTGTATTGTATCATATTGCCTATCATTTAGGTGAATATAATATATGGTGAAAATAAAACCATGCTATCTTGCACGTCAGTGTCACATAATATTCATAGGTGTTGTAGTTGTATGAAAGTATCACACTGCAAGCCTGCTAATTGGAAATGCAACACCAGCAGTCCTAATGCAATGCAATATTAGTTTCACAGTGAAACAACACTATTCTGGCTATTTATCATTCTTAAGCAAATGTAACTTTTTTTGTTGGTTCAGCCTCTGTACAATGCATGAAAACTTACCTGCAATTTGTGAGTGGAGGACCCCACATAAAATTATTCTGGTCGGTGTCAGCTTTAATCACTAACCAACAGGTACTGAGAAAATCGATTCAGTTACTTGTTTACTAGTTGCTCACGCTGCGACATTGGATACAATGTAAACAGCCGTATCAAGCTCGCATAAAAGCTAGCTTTGTTGACGCCAGCTGCGTGATGATGCTGGTTCCTGTTTATGTTAAGAGGTCACGCCAGAAGTACATTTCAGTGTAACAGATTTTTAGCGCTCTCCGTTCTTCCATGCTACACAGTAGGCTCTCTCAGAGGTCCTTGGAAGATCAGGACGTTCTTTGAAAGAACGGGAGAACACGGAACAAAAGTGCGCATTTTGGAACACTGCCACTAGCATGTTTCTGAAGTCTGTCAGAAGTTCCCGAAAAGTATTAGACATCTCTGTGCAATCATGGGCAAGAGAAGAAGAGAGGATAGGAGGAGGAGGGTGGCACCTCATATCCTTCCATCTCTGCATCTTTCACCACTGTCCACCTCACTTTTCAAGTCTCCTTGAAACTTCACAGGATGGGCACATACAGTGCTATTGCAACAGCAGCATCATAAATATATACAGTGAGCTCCAAAGCATCGGGACAGTGACACTTTGCTGTTGTTTTGGCTCTGTACTCCAGCACTTTGGACTTGAAATGATAGAATGACTATGTTAAAGTGCAGACTGGCAGCTTTTCAGCCATATTACAGCACTTTTTGTACATGTTGTAGTTCCCCCATTTTAGGAGATCAAAAGTATTGGGAGAAATTCACTTAACATGTGATTTAAAAGTAGTAAGAAGTGTAGTATTTGGGCTAATATTCCTAGCATGCATTGATTACATCAAGCTTGTGACTCGACAAACTTGTTGGAAGCATTTACTGTTTGTTTTTCGCTTGTGTTTAAAAAAAAAGGTTAAATGTTAATGGTAAATAATGTATTTTGGAGACAATTTTGTTATAAATAAGAATAAAATGTGTTTCTAAATACTTCTACATGCATGTGGATGCTACCATGATTATCCTGATTGAATCGTGAATAATGATAAGTGAGATATATCATACCCCCCCCAAAAAAATATATACATACCCCCCCCTCGCTTGTTCTTATAATAGAGGTTAGCATGTCTTGGGGGTATGTTATTTGTGCGTCTAACCGTAAAGGACTATCCGTAATCATGGTAGCCTCCACATTAATGTTAGATATGCTTAGTCACTGTATGTCTACTTGGACGTGAGATATAAGATGTCCAGGCTCTCTCAAGTCATCTATCTTAAAGGTAGACTCAACGAAATGACGTTGCCACGAGCAGCACCCCAGACATTGAAATGAGCGAGATGCAACACTTCCCTCTCACGCAGTCACACATAGTATCTGCGCATGTGCATGGGTTCGCTTCACGCTCTTACAGCGTGGTAGCCACGGGACCAAAACAGCAGAGAAGTTGAGCCTCACTATGATCCACTATGGTGTTTACTTTCTGCATCTACGCCATATCGCTGAGTCTACCTTTAAAGATGATTAATTTATGATTGTCAACACTCACTCAATGTTAATCTCTTCAGATTTTGGGGGCATTGATAATATATTATTTTCATCTAAGGACCTTGACAGAAAGCGCTTCAACAAAGATGCATTATGTTCCTAATACATATTTGAAATGGAAATAGAAAAGAAAGAAATGGGGTTGATGGGTTTTTCAAGTAGCACTAATCAAACCTATTGTTCTTAAAGTGTGAAAAGGATGTGACGGAACAGCGACCGGTTTAGTTTATTGTGTTCTAAGTAAAAAAATCTAATTTTATTTTCAGTCTTGATGTTTTTCACTCCATATTTGATAGGAAGGGATTTCTAATAACGATGCTATCATTAGATTATTTAACTCAAAATGAAAGTTAATTGTTCTCTCTCTCAGACCAACTAGAGGATGAAGAGAGACAGAGTGAGAGAGACAGAGTGAGAGAGAGAGCCAGCGAGAGAGAGAGAAGAGAAAGTGAAAGAGAAAAAAGGAGCTCCATAACACAGACCCTCTGGCTCCTCTCCAAGACGGGGTGCACTGTGTGTATACTGCTACATGAGAGGCTGAGAGGCCAGCTCTATAATTCCTGAATGATTAAGCAGAAACACAGGATTATAGGAGTAATTGACAACTGGCTGGGCTGAGAGTTTGGTGCTTTGTTGTTCCATTTCCCACAATTTTCATGGACCTGGAGGAACCCAAAAGACTGAGAGTGAGAGAGAGAGACAGAGAGAGAGAGAGAGAGAGAGAGCAGCCTTGAACTCAGGTCTAGATTTGGGTTTAAGTTCAGACAAAGCCTCTGAAGTCATGTGACCAGACCTGTTGGAGCATCATGTCTGTGAATGTGCAATGCTGTTAGATAATCTGGAGGATTGTATTCAGAGTTCATGTCAACCATTCTGAGACAATCACACGCCTCCTTCCAAAGATCAAGTCATAATTGCACATTATCGACTTCTAACCACATTGGTGGGAAATAATTGTTGATAAATGGACAAAACAGCACTAAAGAATCGTTACCATTCCATTGTATTCTAAAAAGCCTGTAGAGAATTGGAATAAAGTCATGTTCACATGACGAGAATGTCTATACTGCGAGTAAAGGTGATTATATGGTGTCCTCTATAGAGCACACAGATTACAATCATTATCCAAAACACCAGTCCTGCTCTGTTCTTTCTCATTCTCTTCTCAGGATGTCCAATCATCTTTCTCTCAGATTCAACCATCTGTTTACTTATAATGACTGTGATATGTGGTTGTCCCACCAAGCTATCCTAAGATGAATGAATTAACAAACAGTAAGTCGCTCTGTGACTAAAATGTAAATGTAAATGTTCTTTCAACTGAAAGTGGAAAAAATACTGTTTGACAGATTCACAAACACACAAAGTAACCTGTATACAGGCATTTACTGCCAATTAATCACACACACAAACAGTTGAAGTCGGAAGTTTACATACATTTAGGTTGGAGTCATTAAAACTCGTTTTCAACCACTCCACAAACTTCTTGTAAACAAACTATAGTTTTGGCAAGTCGGTTAGGACATCTGCTTTGTGCATGACACAAGTAATTGTTCCAACAATTCTTTACAGGCAGATTATTTCACTTATAATTCACTGTGTCACAAATCCAGTTGGTCAGAAATGTACATACACTAAATTGACTGTGCCCTTAAACAGCTTAGAAAATTCCAGAAAATAATGTTATGGCTTTAGAAGCTTCTGATAGGCTAATTGACATCATTTGAGTCAATTGGAGGTGTATCTGTGGATGTATTTCAAGGCCTGCCTTCAAACTCAGTGCCTCTTTGCTTGACATCATGGGAAAGTCAAAAGAAATCAGCCAAGATCCCAGAAAAAAAATTGTAGACCTCCACAAGTCTGGTTCTTCCTTGGAAGCAATTTCCAAACACCTGAAGGTACCACATTCATCTGTGCAATCGACCTCCACAAGTCTGGTTCATCCTTGGAAGCAATTTCCAAACACCAGAAGGTACCACATTCATCTGTGCAATCGATAGTACGCAAGTATAAACATCATAGGAACACGCAGCCGTCATACCGCTCAGGAAGGAACTTTACATGGAGACAAAGATTGTACGTTTTTGAGAAATGTCCTCTGGTCTGATGAAACAAAAATAGAACTGTTTGGCCATAATGACTATCGTTATGTTTGGAGGAAAAAGGGGAGGCTTGCAAGCCAAAGAGCATTATGTGGATATATGTGGATATATTGAAACATCATCTCAAGAAATCAATCAGGAAGTTAAAGCTTGGTCGGGTCTTCCAAATGGACAATGACGCCAAGCATACTTCCAAAGTTGAGGCAAAATGGCTTAAGGACAACAAAGTCAAGGTATTGGAGTGGCCATCACAAAGCCCTGACCTCAATCCTATAGAAAATGTGTGGGCAGAACTGAAAAAGCGTGTGCGAGCAAGGAGGCCTATAAACCTGACTCAGTTACACCAGCTCTGTCAGGAGGAATGGGCCAAAATTCACCCAACTTATTGTGGGAAACTTGTGTGAAGGCTACCCAAATAGTTTGACCCAAGTTAAACACTTTAAAGGCAATGCTACCAAATACTAATTGAGTGTATGTAAACTTCTGACCCACTGGGAATGTGATGAAAGAAAAAAAAGCTGAAATAAATCATTCTCTCTACTATTATTCTGACATTTCACATTCTTAAAATAATGTGGTGATCCTAACTGACCTAAGGCAGGGAATCTTTACTAGAATTAAATGTCAGGAATTGTGAAAAATGTATTTGGCTAAGGTGTATGTAAACTTCTGACTTCAACTGTACCAATAAACATATACACACAGACAAAAACCATTGCATTATTCATCACCCATTTGATTCCACTTCCAGCAGTTATCCTCACTGTCAGCTTAAGACACCAGCCCAAACATCGCAATCGGTCCAATATGGAATAACTCTCACAAGAGTACTATAGAGAGAATGTCCAAGCTGATTCATATGTTTTCATAGCCTTTACCATCCTACAGTAATGGTACTGCTGAGGCTGAGGACAGCACAGCTAATCATTAGCCAGTTAGCTACTGCTCTGTTCTGGCTGCTGATCCAGGTCCAGGAAGGATGATAAAGATCCAGAGGACAAGAGGACCAGGGGAGCTGCCAACCTAATGACCCAGTAGAGAGGAGCTGATTTACGGGCTCTGTGGCCCCATCGTGGCCCATAGACAAAAGCCTTCCCTCTATTCTCATCTATTGCTGGGGAGAGACGTAGTTCATAAAGAAGAAAACCAAGACGCTCTGCATCACCTCCTGATCGTACATCCTCCAGGCCCATACACAACTCTAAATAGACAGTACTATGTGATCAGTTTTTTTTTTGGTATCTTCATCA